>NW_027174320.1:0-14459 GCF_000499845.2 Phaseolus vulgaris | reverse complement strand
GCGCCTCCCGAGGAGTTGAAAACGATCTATAGCCCTTGGCCGTTTCATACCTGGGGAATCGACATCCTGGACCTTTCCCGCTGGCGATCAGGCAGATGAAGTACTTGGTGGTGGCGATTGAATATTTCACTAAGTGGATCGAAGCAGAACCAGTGGCCCAAATCACCGCACACAAGATCGAAGGTTTCGTGTGGAAGAACATTGTGTGCCGGTTTGGTGTGCCCAAGCGCCTGGTCGGACAATGGGACTCAGTTTGCAAGTCACCTGTTGAAGAAGCTTTGCGAAGGGGTGGGAATTCAAACAAGTGTTTGCATCCGTCGAGCACCCTCAGACAAATGGCCAGGTGGAGTCAGCTAATCGGGTGTTGTTGAGAGGTTTGAAGAGGAGGCTCGAGAAAGCCAAGGGAAGTTGGGCTGAGGAGGTGCCCGTATAGTCTGGGCATACCATACCACGAGCAGTCAGGAACCCATGAGACCCCGTTCAGCCTAGTCTATGGTGTGATGCGATGATTCCAGTAGAGATTCAGGAGAGCTCGCCGAGATTCCAGAACTTTGTAGAGGAAGACTCGAATGAAGAGAGAAGGCTGAACCTGGATCTGCTGGATGAGGTTAGAGAGGAAGCGAGATTGAAGGCTGAGGCGGTGAAGAGGAGGATTGAACGAAGATATAACTCGAAGGTGATGCCAAGGCAGTTTGGAGAAGGCGACCTGGTGAGAGGAAGGCCCACCAGTACGAGATGGAGAATAAACTGTCGCCCAAGTGACTGGACCGTTCAGAATAACCGAGGCGCTCGGGAACGGCGCCTACCGCTTAGAGACGCTGGAAGGAGGGGCGATTCCTCGCACCTGGAACGCCACGCACCTGAAGTTGTACTATAGTTAAGAGCTTTGTAAGTAAAGACAAACACAAAAGTTATATTACAATGTCTCTGATGAAACAGTTTGAAGGGGCACTCTTTTTTCCCTAAGGAGGGTTTTAATGAGGCCACCCAATAAAAGAAGAGTTTTCGAAGTATAAGGCGTTTTCAGATTGCATGCTTGCTATTTTCCAAAAGTTTTTGAAGAAAGACCTTGTCACTTATACGTGATTTAAGGCGAGTAAAGATATGTTGTATGCTTTCTAAAAAGTTTTTAAGTCCTCATCGTTTTTTCGGCGATTGGAGGCATCAGTTAAAGTTTTTAAGTCCTCATCGTCTTTCGGCGATCGGAGGCACCAGTTAAAAGACCTCAACGCCCTCGCGCGTCCTGAGGCAAGTAAAAGACCTCCTCGCCGTCGAGCGAGTGCAGGCGAGAAAGAGTGAAATCCTCAGTGTTTATGGGGCGAGAAGATGTAACCCCTGGGGCAATGTAGAGGCAAGTGAAAGTCCTCAGTGTTTCTGGGGGCGAGAAGATGTAACCCTGGGGCAATGTAGAGGCAAGTGAAAGTCCTCAGTGTTTCTGGGGGCGAGAAGATGTAACCCCCGGGCAATGTAGAGGCAAGTGAAAGTCCTCAGTGTTTCTGGGGGCGAGAAGATGTAACCCCTGGGGCAATGTAGAGGCAAGTGAAAGTCCTCAGTGTTTCTGGGGCGAGAAGATGTAACCCCGGGGCAATGTGGAGGCAAGTAAAAGTCCTCCGTGTTTCTGGGGGCGAGAAGATGTAACCCCTGGGGCAATGTAGAGGCATGATTCAAAGACCTTCTCGCCTGTGAGCGAGTTCAGGCGAGTAAAAGACCTCCTCGCCTATGAGCGAGTTCAGGCGAGTTAAAGACCTTCTCGCCTATGAGCGAATTCAGGCAAGATAAAATCCTTCTCGTCTCGAACGAGTTCAGGTACGGTGTAGAGGGTGGAAGAAGTTCTGAGGTAGGTTCGAAGAGAACGCCTAGCCACCCGGTTTCTTGCTTTGAAGCACAAGGCGGTAGAGAAGGATCCGAAAGGCGTCTCTACCCCCAGATCAAAGAACAATGGCCAAGGCGTGAAGCCAGAAAGAAGCTGATCGCCAAGTTTCTGGCGACCAGGAAAAGTTCAAACAGTGGCGAAAAGTTAAAAGACCCGTTTTGATGGAGCAGATCGGGTGAAGCAGTGTTTAAGCCAGTAGCTGAGTCAAAGTTTGATGCTTAAGGTATCATTTTACGCTAAGGTTTATTGCCTTAAGTTACGAGTTGATAAATGTGATTATTATTCGAAGTTGAGGTGATTCGAAGCAGTTAAGTCAAAGGTCGTGCCTACAGTTTTCCTAAGTCTTTTCTTTGGAATTAAGCAAGCAAGGAAAGTTGAAGCGATTAAAGAAGTTATAAGAGGAAGAACGTAGACCTTTGTCATTAACAGTTAATATCAGTTCAAAACATATATACGAAAAGGCATAAAGTCTGTTGCAAGCTGTATACAAGGGAAAGTATAAAAGCAACGGATGGATAAATTGATCAGTCTTCGGCGGCACCACTTTTCCATCCACCACTTCATTATTCAGTGACACCATGCTGAGATCCAGGTCGGGGAACAAGCAGGCAAATTGTTCCCATGCAGCTTCGAATCCAGCAGCCAGAATTTGAGCAGAGTTCAGCTTGAGTTCTTCAATCTGCTTCTGAAGTTCCTCAATCCGCTTCTTGAGATCTTCAGTTTGCTCTTTCAGCTCCTTAATGATGTGATTCCAATAGCCACATAGAACAAGATTCTTGACACTTTGAGGAATCACCTTGAGCTGGAAAATGTAGAGGCACTTTCTTAGAAGTTGGATCATGTTCTAAGATCAAGAACTCACCAAAACAAGTACCAAATCCCAAACTCATTTGGATGAACCAAATATTGTCAAATTGAATCAACAAAGGAGAAGGAAAAGAAAAACCGAACAGAATTGAATTCAAAACAAAAGACCGAACAGAATTTAAAAACAAACAGAAAAAGGTGCTGGAAAATTAAAGAACCGAAACAAAAACAACTCAAAACTCAAGGCAACATGAACAAATTGAAGAAGAAGAAAGGAAGGAGAAGAGAATGCTCATGAAGATGGAGAATGGTTGGATGATCACGCCACTAGAAGAATGGATGCTCCTAGATGAGTGTGGAAGCCGCCACTTGAGGAAACCATGGTCCTTCAAGATAAGACTAGAGTAGAAGCTCAAAAGCTCTCCAAATGCTCACTCCAATTTTGAGTATAGTTTCTTTAGATAAAATTCAAATCTGAATTTTACAAGGAAGGCACCTCTATTTATAGCCTAAGGTGCTGAAAATGAAAGCTAAACAATTCAAAATTCCCTCCAAAAAGCTCTAGAAGGCGCTAAAACAAGCAAGGAAGGTGTGATCCTTTCCTTCACTTTGGCACCCCTATTCTACTCCTACACCTATCTACTAATACACCCCCCTAAAGCTCCTATAAAACCTAAAAGATGCTATAACAAAAGAGGTTTCTAAGGTTTCCCTCTAAGCACCTTCAACTAAAGACACTACAAAAAGAGAAAATAAATGTCCTCTAGCTCCCAAGGCTTTGAACATGCTTCTTGTAATCCTTTGAGGTGGACTTTGACCTCCATGGGCGTCCTCCATTTGTGCCTCCACCTCTTCTTGAGCTTGATGAGTGGCCTCCATGTTCTCTTGGGCTTGATCTCCATCATACTCCCCGAGTTGGAGAGAATTCGACCACGAATTCTGGAGACCTACAGAAAAAGGAGTTAGATCGCTGACATTAAAAGTATGACTACCTAAGAATGTATCAGGCATATCTAACTCATAAGCATTGTCATTAATCCTCTTGAGGACTTGGAAAGGTCCATCCCCTCGAGGCATTAGTTTGGACTTCCTTTGAGTAGGAAAACGATCCTTCCTCAAGTGAAGCCAAACCCAATCGCCCTCATCAAACAACAATGCTTTTCTCCTTTTATTGGCAAGTTCAGCATACTTGCCAACCTTCTTCTCAATTCTCTTCTTGATGTCTTTATGCAAAGTTTTCACAAAAGAAGCCTTTTCATCCCCATCTTTGCACAAGACATCGTCAAGAAGGGGAATAGGAAGAAGATCAAGAGGTGTTAGGGGATTAAACCCATAGACCACCTCAAAAGGAGAATGGGAGGTGGTAGAATTTACTACTCGGTTATATGCAAACTCAACATGGGGTAGTAAATTCTCCCACACTCTAGGATTCCCCGAAATAAAGCATCTCAATAGTTGTCCCAAAGTTCTATTCACCACCTCGGTTTGACCATCAGTTTGTGGGTGGCAAGTGGTAGAAAATAAAAGCTTAGTTCCAAGCTTGCCCCACAAGGTCTTCCAAAAGTGACTCAAGAACTTAGGATCTCTATCGGACACTATAGACCTAGGAATCCCATGCAAGCGAACCACTTCTTGGAAGAAGAGGTTTGCAATGTGGCATGCATCATCCACTTTGTGGCAAGGAATAAAGTGAGCCATCTTTGAAAAACGATCCACTACCACAAAAATGGAGTCCTTTCCCTTTGATGTCTTGGGTAAGCCTAAGATGAAATCCATAGATATATCTACCCAAGGCATTGAAGGGATAGGAAGAGGAGTATAAAGACCATGGGGATGCATTTTAGATTAGCTTTGCGGCAAGCTATGCATTTATCACACAAACTATGAACATGTTTATGCATATGAGGCCAAAAGAAATGTTCATGCAACACATCCAAAGTTTTAGCAACCCCAAAATGTCCATTAAGCCCCCTCATGAGCTTCTCTAACAAGAGATAATCTAATAGCATTGGGGAACCAAAGACGTTTCCTTTAAAAGAAAGCCATCTGAATAAAAAATCTTGTGTCCTCCTTAAGACACTCTTGATAGAGGAGAAAAATCAAGGTCATCATGATAAAGTTCCTTAATGTGATCAAAACCAAGATATTGAGAGGTTAAAAGATTTAGCAAGGTGTATCTTCTAGAAGAGCATCCGCCACAATATTTATTTTGCCTTGCTTGTGTTTGATCACATAAGGAAATTGCTCATGAATTCCACCACTTAGCATGCCTTGTTAAGTTTGTTTTGGCTTTTCAAATATTTAAGAGATTCATGATCACTATGTATCACAAACTCTTTGGGAAAAAGATAGTGTTGCCAGTAAACAAGCCCTAACAAGTGCATATAATTCCTTATCATAGGTGGATAGTTGAGATGACTTCCCTTCAATTTCTATAAAAATAGGCTATGGGTGCCCTCTTGAAGGAGAACAGCCCCAAACCTATGCTTGAAGCATCACATCATCTCAATGTCTTAGTGAAATTAGGAAAGGGCCAAGATGGGAGCATTAGTCAATTTTTTTCAAAGTATCAAAACATTTTGTTGTGCTTCTCCCAATGAAAGACCACATCCTTTTTCACTATGTCATTGAGTGTGCGCAATGGTACCAAAGTTGGGGACAATCTTCTATAGAAAGAAGCAAGCCATGAAAATTCGGACCTCATTCAAGATTCGGTGTAGGCCATTTTGAATGGCCACCACCTTGTTTTGTCCACATGGACCCCTTTACAACTACAACAACCTAGGAATTCATATGATCAAGAGAAATACATTTAGCAAGGTTAGCTACAAATGTTCCTTCCTAAGGGTTTCCAAACTTGCCTAACATGCAACCTATGGTCATTCAAAGATAAGCTATAAAGAGATGTCATCAAAGTAAACCACACAACTTACCAATGAAAGGTCTAAGAACATGATCATGAGGCGCATGAAGGTACTTGGTGCATTAGTTAACCAAAAGGCATAACTAACCACTCATATAAACCAAAGTTGGTCTTAAAGCCGCTTCCATTCATCACCCCGGTTTGATACGGATTGATTGTAGCCGCTTTTAAGATCAATCTTTGAAAGATTTTGAACCATGTAATCATCCAACAAATCATCTAATCTAGGTATGGGATGCCTATACTTAATGTTATGTTATTTATGGCCCACATCCGACACATTGCCAGTGCCATCCTTTTTTGGCACTAAGATGATAGGCATAGCACAAGACTCATGCTATCTGCACCCACCCTTTTCAATCAAGCTCAACTTGTGGCGATTTCCTTGGTTTCACTGGATTGGTCCTATGCGGACATTTGGTAAGAAAGCCCGTATCAAATCAATTTGGTGCTCCTCTCAAAGGTGAAGTCCATTGGAGGATCTTGAAACACATCTGAATCTTCTACCAAATTCCAAGCAATGGATATTCACAAGTGTTCTTGCTAAGAGTTCTAGGGATGGCTAAAAAAAGAGGATGATGAGCCACTATTTCCCTTTCAATGTCACGCCTAGACACAAGGAGTGTAGGCTTAGAACTCTTATCTTTTTTATCTTTTTTATCTTTTTCACTCTCCCTCTTTTTCTTCATGATAACTTGGTCCATGGACTTTCTGGAGAGAGATTTTAAAGTAACCTGTGACATGGAATTAAAAGATATTTGTTGGTAAAGCTCATGTAAAACTTTTCTATAATTGCCAAGGCTTCCAAAGAATGAGTGGCTTCCATGGGACAAATCACATAATACCCTCATCTTGTATTTTCCAATGGAGAAATGGATGAGGACTTGTTTATTAACAATTATTTCTCCTACTTCACTAAGCCATTGTAATTTGTAGGGCTTTGTATGAGAGATAGTAGGCAATCCAAGCTTATCTACTACTCTTGTACTAGCCACATTTGCACAACTACCCCCATCCACTATCAAGGAACAAATGTTGTTTTGAATAAGACATCTTGTATGGAAAATATTTTCCCTTTGACTTTCATCAAAAGGTTGTGAAACTTGTCCAAGAAGTCTTCTCACAACTAACAAGTCCCCTTCAAGTGGACATTCGCTCTCTTCCTCACTAGATGCATGAGAATGCAATGAATGCTTTGAAGAATCCGAATCATGCTCACTAACTACAATGCCCTCATGCATGTACATACTTCGTTTGGAAGGACAATTTGCAGCAATATGACCATAACCCATACATTTAAAGCATTTAGTGTTAGATGTTCTAGTGGGAGACTTAGGTCTAGATGTTGATGGCTTAGATTCCTTGGGTTTGAAAGAAGAATCTTTGGAAGGATGTTTAAAAAAGAAGTTTTGTTTCTCCAAGACTTGGAGTAGTATCCATTATTGGAAGCATTTTTAAAAGAGTTTTTCTTAGCAAGTTGGGCTTCCACCTTCATTGCAAGATGAACTAAAGAGCCCAATGATGAATACTCTTGTAACTCAACAATGTCTTGGATATCCTTCCTAAGACCACTCACAAACCTAGCAACCATGGCTTCTTCACTTTCTTCTAATTCAATTTTAAGCACAAGCGTCTCAAGCTCCTTATAATATTCATCCACATTTAGCGTGCCTTGTTGAAACCGTTGGAGTCTCAACATGAGGTCTTTCCTAAAATGTGGGGGCACAAACCTAGCGCGCATATGATCCTTTAAAGAGTTCCAAGAGTCCACGGGAGGACCCTTGTGATAGATAATGTCCTTTACAATTCCATGCCACCATTTCATGGCATAATCACTAAACTCTAGGGTGGCTAGCTTGAGCTTATGCTCATCTTGGATCTCATGGATCTCAAAAATTTGTTCACACTTAGCCTCCCAATCTAAATACACATTTGGATCACTAGAACCATTAAAACAAGGTAGTTTGACCGAAGGAAGCTTGGACTTTGCATCATGGTAGAAGCCATTGCCGTAGTGAATTCTTTCCCCTTGGTGATGATGTCTTTGTCCATGGACTTGGGGTGGAGGTCTCCTTCTCCTATGCTCATCTTCACGGCCAACATCATTTGAAGAAGGTCTATGAGAATGATGTCCATCATGGATAGAAGGAGATGGTCTAGTTTGTTGGACCTCCATCTTTTGCATTTTCCTCCTCCAACCTTAATTGTTCTTTGAGCTTCATGTAATTCACCAAGAATGAAGCTTTGGAAGGAGAATTCTGCTTGTAGGATGCATCACTTGAAGATCCAGCCATTTGTAATTAAAAAACAGCAAACACACAAAACAGCAAACAAGTTAAAAATTAGCAAAAACAGTGAGCTTTGCAATTGAAACTGCCGAAGTGAATTTAAGGCTGAAAAAGATATCACTCTCAAAGAAATAATGTTCTTGCACCAATCTGATCTTGAGGCCTTGGAATCCTCAAATGAAATATGTCAAAGCAAGCACACCAATCTTAAGAGCAAACCACCACAAAACCAAAGAAACAATAAAGACAAACAAGAAAAGGTATAAGCAAGGAAAGGTAATTGCAAAAGGAAACTATATGTAAGACAAACTCAAAGAGAAGAATGAAAGACAATCAAGAAAATAAAGAACTCAATGAGAAAAGTAGGCACACAAAAGAATACCTAAGGAAAAGCACTAGAGTAGATGAAGAAAACAAAAAATTAGCTACTGGAAATTTTTTTTTTATGCAAACTGTGCTTGATATTCACTGATTTAACTGGAACGTTGTAGAGCGAACTGGATTATGAAATTTATACCACAGAAACTTCAAGATGTTAACTCAAAAATGGCACTGGAATCAATTAAAAACAGTAAGCCAATTGAGAGAAATAAATTTTTTAAAATCACTGCCAGATTACCGTATTTTTTTCGGCAGGAATGTACACTTTTTTTATTTTATTTATCATTTTTTGTGTACTTCATATTTTTGAATGATTCTTTTTTCTATTCTTTTCTAACACTTTGAATATCTCAAATCCAGAATTTCAGAATTTTACAGTACGTAAATCAGTTGCAATAAGGAAAAACAGTAAGCACTTTTTTCAGAAACAGAGGAATCCTAATAGGAATAAAAAACAGAATGATGAACTAGCAAAGACATAATAGAAAATGATGTATTGGAACTTGTATAGGTCTAGAATACAAGTATGAACTCAATTCTAAAAAGAAAATGCACAAAGGATCAACATCAATTCAGAAAATTATATGACACCAAAGCAAGAAACAATCAAAACAATAAAAGTACTACTAGAAGTAATGACATATATGGAATAACATGACTAAGACAAAACTTGACATGATTCAAAAATTAAAAGACACAACACAAATTGTAACAAGTGAAAGGAAGCTTAAGGTAAACTCTAGGAAGGATAATGCCATTCCAAAAGAGCAACCATACTCATAAGAATTATGAGTGCCATAAACCTTTCCACAAACACTTGGAGCAAAAGAAAAACAGCAAGAATACTCAATTAAAATTCTAAAACAGAAACTTAAATTGCAAGAAATTAAAAAGAGCTCTTGAAATAAAGTGCACACAACTCAACAATTAAACAAGAATGAACCTAAGACTCATGATACCACATGATGTGATTCCAATAGCCACATAGAACAAGATTCTTGACACTTTGAGGAATCACCTTGAGCTGGAAAATGTAGAGGCACTTTCTTAGAAGTTGGATCATGGTTCTAAGATCAAGAACTCACCAAAACAAGTACCAAATCCCAAACTCATTTGGATGAACCAAATATTGTCAAATTGAATCAACAAAGGAGAAGAAAAGAAAAACCGAACAGAATTGAACTTAAAACAAAAACCGAACAGAATTAAAAACAAACAGAAAAGGTGCTGGAAAATTAAAGAACCGAAACAAACAACTCAAAACACAAGGCAACATGAACAAATTGAAGAAGAAGAAAGGAAGGAGAAGAGAATGCTCATGAAGATGGAGGAATGGTTGGATGATCACGCCACTAGAAGAATGGATGCTCCTAGATGAGTGTGAAGCCGCCACTTGAGGAAACCATGGTCCTTCAAGATAAGACTAGAGTAGAAGCTCAAAAGCTCTCCAAATGCTCACTCCAATTTTGAGTATAGTTTCTTTAGATAAAATTCAAATCTGAATTTTACAAGGAAGCACCTCTATTTATAGCCTAAGGTGCTGAAAATGAAAGCTAACAATTCAAAAATTCCCTCCAAAAAGCTCTAGAAGCGGCGCCAAAAACAAGGCAGGAAGGTGTGATCCTTCTCTTCACTTTGGCACCCCTATTACTCCTACACCTATCTACTAATACACCCCCCTAAAGGTCCTATTTAAAACCTAAAAGATGCTATAACAAAAGAGGTTTCTAAGGTTTCCCTCTAAGCACCTTCAACTAAAGACACTACAAAAAGAGAAAATAAATGTCCTCTAGCTCCCAAGGCTTTGAACATGCTTCTTGTAATCCTTTGAGGTGGACTTTGACCTCCATGGGCGTCCTCCATTTGTGCCTCCACCTCTTCTTGAGCTTGATGAGTGGCCTCCATGTTCTCTTGGGCTTGATCTCCATCACTTATTTTGTTGCTCCAGCTCTTCAACCTGCTTCTTAAGTTGATCATTGGTCTCTTGAGCCTGGAGAAGGTCTTCAGCAACCTTCTTGGATTCCGCTTGCACTTGGGCCAATTCAGCAGCTACCTTTCCCTTCTCTTCGTTGGCCTCGGCGAGATCAGCTATGGCGTCGTCCCTTGCCTTTTCCACCTGCCCAAGGAGGGTCTCTCGCTCGGCTGACCTTTTCTCTAATTTCTGCACCTTGACGGCGTCAGCCTTCATGAGAGCCTCCAGGTCAGCCACCCTGACGCGGTAAGGCACAATCTTGCTCTCTAGTTCGATCTTTTCTTGAGCAAGTTGTTGCACTTTGTGGCGGAGATCAGTGGCCTCTTTGCGCGCCAACCTGAGCTCGGTGCTCATTGCGTCCTCCACTCGGGAGTGTTCAATCTCCGCGAGCGTCAAGTGGAAGGACAACATCTCCACCACAACCTTCATGGTGTTGTTCTCTGTCTTGAGGTTGAAGAGGTCGTCTTGGAGCCTCCTGGTGGAGCTCTCCACAGCTCTGGTGATGATGGCAGGGATGTCTTCTGCTATCGTCTTTAGCTTAGCAGATAGAGGCTCTCACATCCTCGTGACCTCAAGGGGGAGGTTTGCTGCTTGTAGAGGCACTAGAGGCGCTGTGGGGGCCTGTTGGGGGTTTTCGTCGCCACCTTCCTTAGCTGGTTCTTCAGTGGGCACTTCTCGGCGTGGTGACGACATCGGGGATTCAGTGATCAGAATCGGTGAGGTATGAGCGACCTCATCCCCGATTGGAGCAACCTCTGCGGCTGAGGCATTTGAAGGGGGACCCCTCCAGCTGATACATGTGGCGTGGAGGCGCTCGGGGGTCCTCCATGAAGTTTGGCTCTTGGGCCTCAACCGCGGGTGGCGCAGTGGCCAGCGGGATCGCTTGGACTGGGGAGGCGGGAGCTGGTGGAGATGACATTGTTGGAGGCGGAGCAGGTGTTGATGGCGGTGTTGAGGTTGGGAGAGGGGGCGGGGCAGGTGGTGAAGAAGGTGCCACCCTCTTCCTCTTTGTAACGAGGCCATCTTCGGTGACCTCGTCATCTTCTTCTTCATCCTCTTGGACTATCTGGGGAGCTTTCCTCTTAGCCCTCTTGAGGACAAGTTTCTTCCGCTGGGCGGCGGGTTGGACGTCGGAGGGGCTGGCCCTTAGGTGCGATCGGCCCTGAGTGGCGGCGATCTCCACCATAGAATTTGGCACTGTTTGAGAGCCCATTGCCAACCCGTGGGTTCGGGCGAGCGCCCTCAACTCAGCGAGCATACCCTTGCCCAGCATGTTATCTGCATAGAACGAAAATGCATGGGTTACCTCAGAAAGAAAATAAGTGCATAAGGCAGTATGCAGCAAAGCAGATGATCAGTGCAGGAAAAATAAAACCAAAGTCTTGCGCATAACGCACAAGACGCCCAGAAACAGTCAAATAGAAGCAGTATTAAAACAACAGTTTAAATGTTTTAACCTATTCGAATTTCGAGTTGGTCCTCGTAGAATTCGAAGCAGATCAGGGTGGTGGTAAGGAAAGTGATGTTGGCATCCGCGACCGTTTTCCAGGAAAGGCAGAGATCTCGGTCCAACGCTCCCATGCTGTCAGGACTTCTGGGTCTCCTGAAGCAGCTCTTGGACTCTTTCTTCCCCTTGTCCACCCAGTATAAGGGGAAGCCGTCGAGTAGGGAGGCGTCCTTGTCGTTAGGGCGCACTTGGACGAACTTCCCTTTCCAGTCCTTATAGGATTGCTGGAAGATGGAGAAGATTGACCTCCCAGCAATCGCATTCAAGCTAACCCACAGGCGGTCTCCTAGGTGCTTGGCTTCGAAGAGAAACAAAAATACGTCCACGGATGCGGGCAGCCCCAGGTGGTCGCACATCACTTGGAACGCTCGCACAAACGCCCAGCTGTTGGGATGGAGCTGGGCGGCGGCGATGTTGAGCTCGGTAAGGGCTCCCTTTCGAAACGGGTGAAAGGGAACTTGAGCTTCACCTTCTTGAATAAGGTTGTGTAGACGAAGCAGAAGGGCCCGTCAACGCTCACCTTATCGTCGGCGCAAATGGGCAGATCGGGGGGGCAAGGTAGCACTATCATCTTTTCGTCGTGCTCCTTATGAAATGATTGATGAAGCTCATCCCCCTTTGTCAGCCGCAAAACTGCTCCAGCAGTGTTCACAGAAGATGTCTCCCTCAGAAGGGTCGAGTTGGCCCAGGGATACAGGGTTTTGAAGTCTGGCAAGGGAGCGGGGGCTCCTCCGGCGATAGGTGGAGTCGCCTGGGCCAGGTTAGGGCGGGAAGACGCAGGCCTCTCAGCCTGGGAAGATGAAGCGCCACGAACTCGTGGTGGGTCGTGTGCTTGTGAAGGGGGGTTTCGTGATGAAGGAGGAGGATTCGGGGTGATCTTTGTGCGAGTCATTGTTGCAGCTGCAAAGGAAGAAGAAAAGGAAAAAATGATCAGGGGTTACAGAGGCTGACTCGATCATGGAAGGAAGGTGAAAAACGAACGAACGTAGGTTCGTTGCGATGATTGACGAAGCCCTAAGTTACGTAGAAGGAGAAATGGAAAAAGCAACCCACAGCGTATGCATCAGGCAGTTACAGGATGATGCAAATCGGTTAAAATGCAAGGAAAACCAGCAGAAGAAGGAAAGTAGGTACCTTTTGATGATCAGGAAGACGATGAAGGATGATGGTGATTCAGAATGTTGGAGAGCGCGGAGAGTTTTTTGCAGAAGAAGGTTAGAGCGTTTGTGAATACGAGGGAAAGTGATGCAACAGTGCGGAGTGAAAATGGGTTTAAGAGTTTTTTCGAAATGGGTTTGGGAAGGGCAAACGGTAGCTGAAGGTAACCGTTGATGAAGCCACGTGTCGAACGATGGGTGAGGGGTTTTGTGGAGCGTCAGAGAAGTAGCAGGTACAACCGTTTGGAATTCTGCGTCAGTGCCACGTAGACCGGTGTTGACGTGACTCTTCTAGTCTTTTCGCTGGACAAGTCTTCGCTTAAGACTGGGGGGCTTGTGTACCGCCCTGGTAGTCGGAAGTGATGACGTGGCATCAAGCTACAGTATAGGCGTGTTGACAAGGCGCCAGGTTAGCAGAAGGGAAGGAAGTCGGGGGGCTCGTGAAGTCACCAGTTATTAAGTTGGCGTGTTCCGATCTCCAGCATACCAGAATCGGCGATCACCGGGTTAAAGATGAAGTCGCCAGATGTAGACTCAGGCGACTTAGTGATTGGAGATCGCCAGAGCAAGCACATCGCCAAAGATGAAGGTGGTGCAGATTATGAAGGCGGCCGGCGAGACCACAGGGAAGGTGTATGAAGGCACCCTAACTCGCCAGTTCCAGTAGAGATCGCACTCCCAAGTTAGCTATGTACTGGGCAGCACCATGCATAAATAACTTAGCCAAAGAGAGAGTAGAAGCAGCGCCCAAGTCGAGGAGGCTCCAGAAGAAGGCACGTGTACGACTAGATGCGAGCCACGTGTCCAAGTCTGTAACTGCCAGGAGAGAGAAAGTAACCAGGTATATAAGAGTTCTTAACGAACTTTCTGAGGTACGCACGTTCATAATACATTCTTTACGCTTGCGAGTTATAGAGCTTACTGTGAGAGAGGATTTGCACGGTTCTTGTTCTCTTAGTATTTGGTGATTCGGTCACTGACTTGGGCGTTGGAGTGCGATCGGCCGCAGCGGCGCCACTCTGTTTCTTTGCAGGTTCTTGAGGTGGATCTTGAAGAGGAATGGAGGTGTGAAGCGGTGCACACGTCGATCCTTTGACGAGGCAGTTTCTAGCGTTCTGGTCAACAGGCAGGATCACTGCCTTATATCAAACAAATCATAAGACACCCTGGGGTGTCTTATTCACAATGTACTGCTCGACGAAAATCTTCGAGAACTGTTGAAAACTGGTTATGTGACCGTTAGGCAGGCTCACAAACCATTCCAGCGCCGTTCCCTGGAGCGTGCTCACGAACATCTTGCAATACACGGCGTCTGATCCCCTAACAGCATCATCTGTGTATGGAACGTGGTGAGGTGAGCTTCGGGATCCTCCATGCCGGTGAAAACAGCCTTAACCGGAACCACGCTCGTAGGAATAGGCGTGTCAGTAATCGCCTGATCAAAAGGCATCGGAAAAACACGAGGTTGCGACGACGGCGCAACCTCTTCAGCAACAGAACGCCCTTGCTGCTCCCGAAGAGCTTGACGCAGCTCCTCCGTCACCTTGCTAA
>NW_027174319.1:0-14548 GCF_000499845.2 Phaseolus vulgaris | reverse complement strand
TCTACATGGAACTAAATTCATTGAACAGCTCTTGCTGTTCTAAAGGCTTCCACAGCCACCATAATGTCATCATTCTGATTAGTCTTTTCTGATGTTGGTTTTCCAGTAGTTCTTGATCATAAACACATATCTTATTATTATTGTGTAATAAGAGTAAATAGTGTACCCTATATAAAACCATAACCTTAAATAGTTATCTGTCATCTTTAAGAATATGGGAACACGATCAAAGTGGTAGGTCCCTATACTCAATACTCCCATACCCGTTTCCCTTTTCAGTTCTTTCTTATTCTTCAAAATGTTCTTTCATGCAGATCATATAGCACCTGAGGACCAACACAATACTGCCTTAACTTGTCCTTCCGATATCATTACTTTGGCATATTCACAATATTTCATATTTTTAATATTTAATTAAGAGTTGCTTGCAAGTATTCATGGATAATTCTACTGTTCATCTTTCTTCATTTCCTACGTGTTTGCATTATTTGCTATTACTTGTTATTAAAGTTGTGTATTTGAATTATATACACATATATGTTATAAGTTAAAAATATGTAGATGCTTTTTATTTTTAATAAATTACACGCATAATTTTTATACTTACAAATCACTACAAGAAAAACAACCATTTTGCGTGGGCCAAAAACGGACGCAAAAGTGAAAAAAATGGACGCTTATGCGTCGGAGTTATCGTCCGTTCCGCATCCGACGAAAAAAACATGGAAGCAAAATACAAATTTAGCGTGGGTCAGAAAGTTAGACGCATCTTATAAGGGAGACTTTGAAACAGAGAGATAAAATGACGAAAACTGCAAAAATGTACTCTAAATAGTCAACCATTCGTTGGAAATAGGTAGTAGACGGTCAACCATAACAGTAACAGACTTTAAACGGTGCCCTTTTAGCCAAGTGGAAATGGAGGTTAGTGAGTGATGAACGAGGGAAGTGGAAAGACATCCTAGAGTCAAAATATCTTAGGGAAACATACCAAGGATCGGCGCAGGTCAATCTCCAGTTGTGGTGGTGGAGGGAATCTAGTCAAGGTATGCGGAGAGGATGAGAGAAGAAGGGTGGTTCCAATAAGCTCTACAATGGAAATTTGGCTCAGGAGATAAGGTCAGATTCTGGAGAGAACGTCTGATAGGGAGCAATAAGCTTTATAATCTGTATCCTAGGTTGTTTTCTCTATCGCTGGACCAAGATAGTAAAATGGGAGAGGTTGGATACTGGGAAAGGTCAGAGTGGAGGTGGAGGTTAAGGTGGAGAAGGGAGAGGTTTGTGTGGGAAGCTTTACAAGAGCAAGATTTGTATAGGCTTATCTCTTCAGAATCTATCAAGAGGGAGGTTAAGGATAAGAAGATATGGAAAGGTGATTCTGTAGGAGGGGTTTTCGGTGAAATCAGCCTATGACTGCTTAGAAAATATAGAGGAAGGGCAAGTAAAAGCATTTTCCACCTTCTTTGATCCTTTAAAGCTTTCCCCAATGTTCTAACCACTGCTTGGAGGATTCTGCTGGACAAAATGCCAACACGTAGTGACCTTAGTAAGAGAGGAGTGTTAGTGGCACATATTGGGTGTGAGATGTGCAGGAAATTTTCCAAATGGCTCAACTTAGAGCGTGGCTCTAGTTGAAACATAAGGATAAAAACTCTTTCTTCTCCTTTTCTAATAAGAACTTAAACCCTATGAGGTGTATCAAAAGTTGTAGGTGAAAGGGTCTCTTGTGAAGAAGGAGGGATCAAGGTACCTAGTGAATAGGGGTCGTCCTCTTATGGTGTTTAGGTGAAGCAGGATGTGTTCTTTGTACTCCCTGAACCATATGCTTGAACCACAAAGGATGCTTGTGTGTTGTGTGGGCCGGTTGTTTGGCATCTGAGTTGGTTCATGCAGGGATGGTTCATGAATATGATGCAGGTTTTTTGGTCTTTTCGCTTGGGAAAAGCTATCATTTTTTGAGTACATGGAGCAGAGTGAAGGGCAGGGGAAGGAAAAGAAGTGCCCACTGTTACACAATCATCTGTAGGATGTGTTGCACGACTTTCATATAGAGTTCTTTTTAAAACTTTGGTGTTGGTGTTGATGATGGCAGACATGGTTGAAGACCAATTAGATTGGGTATTGAATCCAATATCCTGCATCAGTAAGTCTGGCGCTGGATGCAGGACGTGCTTAAGCCTCTAGAGGGGGATTTTTCAATTCCTATGAAGCCATATCAGGTTCTAGGTGATGTTTATGCTGGTGCAGGTCAGGCAGGAGAGGCATATGTTGTTTTACCTCTCAACTATGGTTGAAAGAATATTTCTGTTTTATTCAATCTGTCTTTCATCTATAGCAAAGATACATATATATAACCATAGCATTAGAACCGTACAGAACCGTACAGATTCTTTTTCTAACATAACATCTGTAATTAAGACTAATTATAGATCCATTAATAGTGATTATATTCCTATAATTAAGTCTAATTATAGACTCATTAATAGTGATTATATTCCTGTAATTAAGTCTAATTAAGTCTAATAATGATTTTGTCCGGTAATATCCCCCCTCAAGTTGGAGCATGTAAGTCTTGAATGCCCAACTTGACCAAGATGGCTCCAAACTTTTTAGCATCGAGAGCTTTGGTGAAAAGGTCAGCTAGTTGTGTATGTGTGGGCACATAGGATGGAAGAAGGCGCTTGTGAATGATTTCATCTCGAACAAGGTGGCAGTCAACTTCAATGTGTTTGGTGCGTTCGTGGAAGACCGGGTTTTTAGCAATGTGAAGTGCTGCTTGACTATCACAATAAAGACGAATTGGGTCAGGATGAGGAACATGTAGAGAAGCGAGAATGTCTTTAATCCACTTTAATTCTCGGGTGGTCTTAGCCATTGATCGATATTCAGCCTCAGCAGAGGAGGCAGAAACCGTTTGTTGTTTCTGGGTTTTCCAAGAGATTGGGGAAGTGCCGAGTTGAATAAACCATCCAGTGAGAGATTTCCGTGTCAGTGGACAACTTGCCCAATCAGAATCACACCACCCAAAGAGTTGTAAGTTGTTCTCTCGAGGTAGGAGTATTCCTTGTCCAGGATGCCCCTTTAAATATCGAACAACACGAAGAACAGCTTGCCAATGCTCAGAGCGTGGATTTTGCATAAATTGAGATAAAGCTTGGACACTGTAGGCAAGGTCAGGTCGAGTGAAACACAGATAAATTAACCTCCCAACAAGTCTACGATAAGTAGCCGGGTCAGAAAGAAAAGAACCAGTAGCGGAACTCAATTTGTGATTTTCTTCACATGGTGTAGTGGCGGGCTTCGCACCCAACAATCCGACTTCAGTAATGATATCTAAGGCATATTTCCTCTGACAAAGGAAGATTCCGTTGGGGGAGCGAGCAACTTCAACCCCCAGGAAGTACTTGAGGCGGCCTAAATCTTTCATATGAAAGCATTGATTTAAGTAGCCTTTAAAACATTGGATGGCAGTACAATTATTCCCTACAATCACAAGATCATCAACGTAGACTAGCACAACCAACTGTATGTCATTATTATTGAGAGTAAACAGGGAATGATCCTTCGAGGATTGTTGGAAGCCGTACGAGTGAGAGAAGAAGATAGTTTAGCAAACCAACACCTGGGGGCCTGTCGGAGGCCATATAGAGACTTTTGAAGCTTGCACACTGCCCCTGGTTGAGATTCTTGGAAGCCAGGAGGGAGTTTCATATAAACCTCATCATCAAGATCACCATGGAGAAACGCATTGTGAACGTCCATCTGATGAAGCTCCCAATCTTTTGCGGCTGCTACTGCTAGAGTTGTGCGAATGGTTACCGTCTTTACGACAGGAGAAAACGTCTCGTTGTAATCCAAACCCTCCACTTGATGATTGCCAAGAATTACCAATCGAGCCTTGAATCTTTCAATAGTTCCATCCGAGTTGTATTTGATTTTGTAGATCCATTTACACCCAAGTGCCTTCTTTCCAGGAGGGAGATCGGTGAGTTTCCAGGTGTCATTGAGTTCGAGAGCATGAATCTCCTGTGCCATAGCATCATGCCACCGGGGTTCTCGGACCGCTTGAGAAAAGAACAGGGGTTCCTGCTCGGTGTGTAAAGAGGCAAGAAAACTTTGATGATGTTTAGAAAAGGAATCACAATTCACAAAATCATGTATAGGATACGAAACACCTGAGGATTCTGTTGAAGGAGGTGACGGAACAGAGGGGCTTGACGGTATCGTTGTGGCTGCGACAAAATCGCGTAACCGTACGGAAGGCAGCTTCGCGCGATGCCCTCGCCCAAGGGGAACCGCGGCCGTCAGCGATGGTGAAGAAACCGACGGCGCCGTCTCCGTCGGACGCGGCGGTGGATCCGCGGGTAGCGTCGAGGCTTCTATACACGGATCAGAGTCGTTGATAGTGTGGTCGAAGTCATCTGTGAGGGTAGCATCCTCCTTGGCTGGGATGGGAGATGCAATGGGTTGGTTGACGATGCATTCATCTAGGTATGAGGAGGCAACTTCATGAAGAAAATGTTGGTCCGTTCCAGTTTCTAAAGAGTTGGCAATAATTGGGTTTTGCAATGGTGGTGCAGTGTCCATCTTTTTGGCTTCAAAATATGGAAATTTATTTTCGAAAAAATGTACATCACGAGAGACAAAGAAAGTTTCTGTTTCCAAATCAAATAATTTCCATCCTTTTTGGCCATATGGATACCCGACAAACACACATTTTCGGCTACGACTATCAAATTTATCCCGCTGTCTATTTTGATTATGAGCATAACATAATGAACCAAATACTCGTAAGGGCGCGTAACTGGGTACACATCCATGGATCACTTCATAAGGGGTTTTTCCTTTTAGAATGGAGGATGGTGTGAGATTGATTAGGTAGCCTGCAGTCAAAACGCATTCCCCCAAAATTTAATGGGAAGATTGCCTTGAAACCGTAATGACCGAGCAACATTCAGAATATGCCGATGCTTGCGTTCGACGCGTCCATTTTGTTGCGGGGTCCCGACACAGGAAGTTTGGTGAAGGATACCTTGTTGAATGAAATATTGTTTTAGACACATGAATTCGGTTCCATTGTCAAAGCGAACCATTTTAACACATTTGTTGTATTGCCTCTCAACGAGTGTGAAAATTTTTTTCAAAGTCACTGATACCTCTGTTTTTTCTTTTAACAAATAGATCCAAACTGCCCGTGAACAATCATCCACAATTGTCAAAAAATATGAAGCACCACAGGATGAAGGAGTTTTATAAGGACCCCATAAGTCACAATGAATTAAATAAAAAATATTCAAAGTTTGATGCGCACTTAAGAAAAACTTATCTCTCGTTTGTTTCGATTTTTCACAAACTTCACAAACTTTATTCAACTCATCACGAGTACATTTCCCACTTATATCAGGAAGCATTTGCACAATCTTAAATGACGGATGTCCTAATCTTTGGTGCCAAAGTGCTAGTTGATTTTCCATCTTGACATGACATGCTTGAGTCTTCCGTACCCCACGATACCAATAAAGCCCATCTTTCCGTTCACCTGCTCCAATCAGCGTCCTCGAAGTACGGTCCTGTATAATACACAATTTATCAGTGAATGTTACAACACAATTTTCTTCATCCGTCAATTGAGGTACTGAAAGTAAATTGCATTTTAATTTGGGAACATAAAGGAAATTTTTCAATTCAAGTCCTTCTTCAAGAGTCACTGTTCCCTGTTCGCAAGCTAGAACACGTTCACCATCGGGTAACCCTACGGGGCACCCTTGTATAGTTTCCTTTTCACTCAAATTTTCCAGTGACCCGGTCATATGGTTTGATGCCCCACTGTCAATAATCCACAAATCCCAAATGCTCTTACCAGTCATTTTCTCTGATTCATTTGATTTTTGTTTGCTGATCATATCAACCAGTACCTTCCATTGTTCATTGGTCAGACCTGCCATCTCAAGTTTCTTGTCGTCATTGTTGGCTTGACTGTTGCTTCCACTAGCGTGTGCCACATTTGCACGTGTCGGGTTACCTTTGTTTCGCATCCCTTGGCGTCCCCTGCCGTTCCATTTGCCTTCACTTTTTGGTCTGTCACCCCACCATTCGGGATATCCGATCAATTGGAAGCATCCCTTCATGTCGTGACCATTTTTACCGCAATGACTGCACGTCATTAATTTTTCTACCATATCTCCACGCCCTTTTTCTTTGTAGTTGGCCTGCATCGCGAGACCCACGACCAACCCCCTTTCTTCCGTTGATTTGACCATCATTCTCACTCTTTCTTCTTGTACCAACATAGCATATACGCGGTTCAGAGACGGCAATGGGTCTGAGGCCAGAATGTTTGATCTTACTGTCCCGTAGCTTGCGTCATCCAACCCCATAAGGAGTTGATGAACCTTCTCCTCCTCCCTTCGTTTTTCCAACTGAGCACCAATCCCACACTTGCATCCACCACACATACAAGATGGAATTTTGTCACTGTTAGCAAGCTCATCCCAAAGGACCTTCAATTTTCCAAAGTAAGTTGCCACCACCATTCCCTCCTGCTTGCATCTTGACAAGTCCGACCTTAGTTGTTGAATTCTAGGTCCATTCACGACCGAGAATCTTTCTTTAATGTCTTCCCACAAGTTATGTGCAGTCTCAGCATATGCTACTGTGGATCGTAAGCTTGGTTCAATGGTGTTTAGAATCCAAGAGACAATCATGGACTGCACGGTCCACCAATCTTCAAGGTCGGGTGCCTCATCCTCTGGTTGGATATGTGTTCCATCAATGAAGCCCCATTTTCTCCGGGCACGAAGCGAGATCTTTACTGCTCTTGCCCATTCGTCGTAATTTTCTCCGCGCAATTGGACTTGCGTGATTATGTTTCCGGGATTGTCACTCGCGTTGAGATCATATGGCGAGTAGGTCTTCTTAGCACCTCCTCCATTATTCTTTTCTGGTGCATCTGCCATGGTTGTGCACCGTTGCCTTTGCTTTGTGTTTGTCGGGTATCAGAGTTTTGTGCTCTGATACCATGAAAGAATATTTTCTGTTTTATTCAATCTGACTTTCATCTATAACAATGATACATATATATAACCATAACATTAGAACCGTACAGAACCGTACAGATTCTTTTTCTAACATAACATCTGTAATTAAGACTAATTATAGACCCATTAATAGTGATTATATTCCTATAATTAAGTCTAATTATAGACTCATTAATAGTGATTATATTCCTGTAATTAAGTCTAATAATGATTTTGTCCGGTAATAATGGTCTAGCTATCTTTCTTACAGCTATTCCAGAAGCAACCAAAGAAGAAGCAAGTGTTGGTTTTAGCTTGATGGTTTTTAATAATAAGACATAAAATATGGATCACTTCCCACGGGAAGTTGGGTGCTATTTTCTAAAGTGCTGGTGCTATCTTTGTTGCTGCTGTTACAGGTGTGTCTGACGGCAGTTGTGGCAGATGCTCACCAAGGCATGGCAGCTGCTACCCATGTCCAAATCAGGGATGAATGTGTCTTTATTTGATGTCGGTGTTGTTTTAGATATAACGAAGTTTGTCCCTGATCTAGGTGCAAATTGTTTTTGGTCCCTGGTTGGCAGCTTTAGGAAGGGAAAGGATACCCAGTTTAGATATAGATAGGTATCATCTAAAATTGCAAGGCAAAATGAAATAACATTTAGCAAGTACATGAAGTGCATGGAAACACCTGCTGCAGGTATGTGCGGTCCAGTGATGACCAAATAGCCTTTAACAGGATCAGTTGTGGTTATGAAAACAACACAACTCAGTTGTGGGGCAGCATGGAGATAATCAGTGAAGCTAAATGGGGACAAATGAATGGTGATCACATGGCTATGGCTATGAGGAGACGTGTAGGATCAGGTATAGGGAGAGGCTGGTGCGTACTAAGGCAGCATGGAATATAATCCCCGAAGCTAGTGATGGTGGTATCAAGCTGTTAAAGTGGGAACTGTCATGTCCTGCAACGGGTAGCCATAAGGTGTTTTTTGGGTGCTGGTTTTTTGTGTGTGCAGAACTTGTATTGGGGGAGTATGGAACTAGTGTAAGCCCAACGGTAGTCACAAAGAAAGCATATTGTTTTAGATATGTTATGACGATGTGTGTGCTTATGAAGTCATGACAAATTTACCTGCAAAACCATGAAACTTATTGAACATCTAAATCAGGATATTAAATACATAAAGTTTTTATATTCATATCAAGTGCATCAAGCTTTCTCAAAGTTCTTTCAGCCATGGTGTTAGTTTTAGAATCAAGAGAAAATGAAATAGATGATGAAGAACAATTAGATGCTCTAACGCTAGACTATTTATTAACAAAAATATTAAGTAGACTAAACTAAATTGTGCAGTCAACCTATGGTATGTTTGTTTAATTTATGGATCAAACGAATGGAATTCACCTATACTTGTTTTATTCATTCACTAAATAAATAAAAATGTAAATGACCATACCACAACCTTTAGACACTTAAGAGTAAAAAGACTAGACACATTGAAATATATGGAAACATGGTTAGGTATGCAGAATAAAATAGAAATTATGTTGAAAAGTTGTAGATAAACAATTAAACAAGACAACCAAACTGAAATTGAATTCCATGACAACGACGAAAAATTTCATCATTTTCGTTTATTAGTCGAATTAAAAAGAGTTCAACATAGATCGTCTAACACCAAAACGATAATAGTACATATATGGTCAGATGACCCCAAGTCTTCTCCCAACAAACCCAACAATGAATTCTTCATCAATTTTTAAAAATGTATCATTCATTCAACCATCCAACCAGGATTGAATTAACTAAACATGCGTCAACCAAAGCAATGAAATCTAACTAATGAAACATGCATCTATTAGAAGCCATCTGGTCCAAGACTCTTTGATCCTTCACACTGCCACATTGCATCCCTAATCTCTTTCTCAGAAAACACAACTAAGAAGCCCTCATTATCAATTGGAGATAGCGACTTAAACTCAACTTCATCCAGTCTCACCCCTAAATCTTTCGTTGCTCTGAATCTAGCTTTGAATAACTTCTTCGCTTCTGAACGGAAAGTGCTTGGTTCCTCACACCATTGGTCCCCCACCTAGACACCCTTCACTTCGTTTCTCAGCCTTCTCCACCTCAAAGATGAGTGAAAAAATCTAGTACAGAAATCCCCATTCTTAAACCAGCTTGCTCTAGCCTTTTGACAGCTAAGGGATTCAATTTCTTATAATTCTCTTTCAGGCGGCTTACCAACTCCAATCTTTTCAACCTATCATTGTCCACTATGCCCCCTGAGCAATCTTGGCAGTCTAGAGCCTCCAGATCCTATAGAATCCTCCTCTTAGCGGTGTCAAGATTACCAAAAACATCCCTGTTCCAAGACTTCAGATCTGATTTGAGGAGTTTGAGCTTTTCTTTAATCTTCATCATGCCATTCCCTTGCACAGAGTAGGACTGCCATTTGTCCTGCACCATCCTGCTAAAACCTTTATCTAAGAACCAAGCATCAATGGTTCTGAAGGATTTTGGGACCCCAATCCTTCTCCACAGACTTAACTGCACAATGGTCTGACACTTCCCTTCGTAGGACATATTGTTTACTCATGGGGCATAGCTGTAACCAATCTTCATTTACAAGCACTCTATCTATTCTACTCTTAGTCGTTCCATCAGGTTTAAATCACATAAACTTCTTACCTACTAGAGGTAACTCTAATAAAAAGATGGATCAATGAAACTTTAACTCTATTAACTGTAACCAATCTTCATTTACAAGCACTCTATCAATTCTACTCTTAGTCGTTCCATCAGGTTTAAACCATTTCTTACCTACTAGAGGTAACTCTAATAAAATGATGGAATCAATGAAACTATTAAAGCCAATTAACTCACTCGTCTGTTCTCCCCTACCATTGATGCCTTTCCTTTCACTTCTGCTTCTTACTGCATTAAAATCACAACAGAAGCACCAAGTTGGTTCGTGAGATGCCATTTTTGCTTTAGATAGGTCCTCCCATAAAGTCTTCTCACCATTCAACGAGTATGGAGAGTAGACATTACCCACCACACAGCTAGAAGGAGTTTTTATGTATTGGTCGTAGATAATAATAAAGCTTGTTCCCATCAGATGACTTTCATAATCAAAGACTTCTTTTTGCCACACAAATAACAAGCTTCCACTTCCATCGTCTCCTTTATTGTGAATCCACCCAAATTTGTTATCCCCTCAAAGAGAAAAACATCTTGCATCAGAGAACTCTTTAGATTTTGTTTCTTGCACACAGACAAATTCTGCTCCCTCCCTTCCTATAATTTGTCTTATATACCTTGCTTTGGTACCACCCCCCAAACCTCTTATGTTTAAGTTTACTATAATCATACAAACTCATCCTTCTTACCCTCCTCAACACTTTTCATAATCTCCAAATCTGTTGCTTCCAGGCACGAATATTCCTTGACTACTTACTGTTCATCCCCCGACACGTGATCCCTATGCGTCTACTGATCTCCCAGAGCTTGGAGGGTTCCACCACCGATTCGGATACAAACAAAATTTGATTACAATTGTCAATATCCCCATCAGAGAGAGATACCGAGAACATACCTTATCTGGATTGAGAAATATTTTCAATCTGAGAAGATTTTGTGCTTAATCTTGCAGAACGCCTAGGGTGGGAGTTTGACACTCTCAATTCCATAAGACCTTTCATCTTGCGTCGGCGTTGCGAGGTTTTTGATAGCTTTCCCAATGTCGCCTCAACTTCTTCTAGGCTTAACGAGAGACCTCCACCTTCGGATAGTACCCCTGGCCCGATTGCATCTTTCTTGATTTCGAAGAAGTGACCAAAGTTTTGCAGCTCCAGTTGTGCCATCTTCTTCTTCACCGACCCACTCTCCATTTCGGTGTTGTCATTGCTGCTAGTCTCCTTTACGATATTCCGCTCCTCCTAGAAGGAGTACACCTTCAGTCCTCCTTGTGAACCACCATTTCCATCCGAATTACTTCCTTCCTCACACTCTGACTCATAATCCATCTGTGTTGGCCCTGACCCAAATCCGCCAAATCTCACTACCGCCTAACCGTCAGTTTCATGGGCCACCAACTCCTTACTTTGGCCCAAACCCACTTCATTTACTCTGTAAGCATTCTTGCTTTCTATGTCCACCACAATTCTTGTCAGGTCAGCATGTGTACAGGGTATATTAAAAGCAAAACCGCAGGCTTGATCAAAAGCGTTGACAAACCCAGGTTCCACAAGTGCTTTCTGCCTCTGCGTCTCTTCATCCATGAAAGGTTTTTCACCTTTCCTCCGACACGCTCTGCTATTTGAAGAGGTTTCCTCAAATAGGACCTTTGTCTTATGCTTCTCTTCACCTACCCCCTTCCCTTCTCCGACCTCCTTTCCGATTAACCGGAATTCCTCCCCAACCCTACGACTGCGCTCCTCCTCACCACTTTCCACGGAGAAGACAGATTCTTCAACATAGGTTTCTGATGATGAAATACTATCAGAAGATGTGATGGTAACCTTTGCACTGGTCCGTTGTGGAAACTAGAAGCTCCTATACGATAGAAATACTTAGCATTTTGTCATTAATCCTCATCTTCTTTGCTACCCTTACATAGCGATCATTCTCTAGACAAATTTTCAGGCGAGCGAACTGTAGATTTTTCCACAACAGCGTGGCATTGTCAATAGAGATAAGAGTGGCTTCTTCATCGACCACTCTTGCAAAGCAGTCTTTGTTCCATAGAGAGATCGGTAATCATAGCACCTCACTCAAACTTCTTTGTGGCTCACTACCCGTGTTGTTGTCCATGGCTCGATACTTACAAAAATGCTATCAAACCACTCTCTATTTAACTTTATCAACTCCTCCATGTTCTCTCCTTCTCTAGGTGTTAGGAGTACTAGGTTGTCCCCCATAGATCTCACTCTTACCATATTCATTCCTCCTTTTACGAATTCTTCTCCCAACTATTCGAAGTTCAGACCAGCATTGTATAGACCTACTGCACTACTCTCCATCCACGACAATGTCAGTATCTGTGATTTAAAGCATGTTCCCTTCCAGTCCCTTCGTGCATGCCCTCTAACAGCATCCGCAAAAGATTTTTTCTCCCTTTTTTCCACCCATACCTCCTTCCCTTTCTTGGGCATGTTTTCAAAGGTATCCTCTGTCTTCATCTTCTCATATTTGGGCCTCACCATGTTCAGTTGTCTAGCATCCTTTCTCTCCACCCTGGGACGCTCCTCTTGGTGGCGACGGTATTTCGAGATGTTCACGTTCAGTTTTCTATTCCCTACGTATATCTGATCAAGCTCCCTCTTCAGTTTCCCCACATTTCTCACAAAAAAAACCTCACAAACCCGAATCTTCTACCCCACCTGTTGAGTCTATGCGAAATGAAGACTTCTTTCACCCTTGTCCATCTTTGAAAATTTTTTAACATATCCATTTCCGAAACCGAAACCAAGAAAAAGTTCGAGAATAAAAACGTTGTAAAGTCATTAGATATAACAGGTGTTTTACGACCTGGACCATGGCCACCGTGCCTCACCAAAGCGTGTGCTCTGCTTCCCTCTACCACCTTTGTGACTCATTTTTTTTTATTGAATCAATTGATTTTTTTTTACAGAGAACTCCAGGATAAAGATTTAAAAAAATAATAATTTGCAAGTTGATCAAATCTTTGTAGGACTTAAAGGAGGTACCTATTTTTTTAATATAATTTTATTTCATGCTAAAAAAAATGTTTGACATGAAGAGGAACCAAAGTCAACTTTTCTTAGAAAAAAATATGTGACGTGGATCTTTGAAAATTGCAACTGTTCAAAATGCAGTACATAAATGGTGGTCTTACGAGGAAATACAATACGATGAGTTGCAAAGAGCTGAATGAAGGAAATAAAGTTTCACGTACGTTGTTTCCTTATGCAGAAGTACATTTTTAAACAGTGTACTAAACGTAATCAAATGTCCCACTAAACAACAAATTCGAAAACATTTAATATAAACAAAGATAATAATCATGCATGCAGAGTACAATAGTCGTGGTGGAAACTTCTGGAAATGTCCTAATCGCTATAACAGGAAGTTGGTGAATGCCTTTAAAGTTGTTGCTATTACTTGTTACTAAAGTTGTTATATATATATATATATATATATATATATATATATATGTATATATGTGTATATATATATATGTATATATATGTGTATATATGTATGTATATATATTATATATATATTATATATATGTATATTTATATGTATATATATGTATATATGTATAATATATATGTATATATGTATATATATATATATATTTATGTATATATATATTTATGTATATATATTTATGTATATATATATTTTATGTATATATATATTTATGTATATTATATTTATGTATATATGTGAATATTAACTTTGATAGATTTTCTAGTTTTCTAGTTACATGCAGATTCATATAGCACCTAACCATCAACACTACTTTAATTTGTCCTTCCGATACCTTTACCTATGCCATTTGGCATATGCAATATACCAGTTTATCATGTATATACAAATTAATTTTAGAGATAAAAAATAATTAGTTATTATAATAATTAAATTGAAATAATTTTAGATATTAAAAAGAATTTTAATTTTTAAATTAGTTTCTAATATTATTATTAAATAGTTTCTAAATTAGTATTTAATTAGCAACTAAGGTTTTTCTACCAAATTTAAAATCTAAATAATTAGTAATTAAAATCTTGGTTGCTAATTATATACTGATTTAGAAACTATTTAACAATAATAAAAACTAATTTAAAAAATAATTTTTTTTTAATTTCTAAAATAATCTTTAATTTAATTACTATAATAACTAATTTTATTTGGAAGTATTCATGAATAATTCTACTACTCATCTTTCTTCATCTGCTACGTGTTTGCATTATTTATAAAATTTTTGAAACTTCTTGAAATGTCCTAATCGCTGTAACAGGAGTTGGAATGCCTTTAAAGTTGTTGTTATTACTTGTTACTAAAGTTGTTGTATTTGAATTATATATATATATATATATATATATATATATATATAAGTTTAAAAATATGTAGATGCTTTTTTATTTTTAAAAAGTTACACGCATAATTTTTATACTTACAAATATTTGTTTATTATTTATTTAAATGCACTTACATTAAAAAAATCAATATTATTTTAAATAGAATAGTATTATATATTGTAAAGTTGTTACAATAATTAATACACGCTCAATTTTTTATACTCTTTATTTATGTAATTATATATTTATTTCTTTTTTCTTTGTATATTGACAAGTCACATTTTGTGTGTGTTTTTTTTAATTAATTGCATTTTCTTGGAATTTGTTTTGATCATATTTACTATTTTAAAATTAGTTTTGTACTTTTTGCAAAATAAAATACTCTATAAAAAATGAATTAAAAATATTTTTTGTAGCTTATATTTTTACATGAATAGTCTAATGTAATGTTTTGACCTTCTAGAAAGTTGATTTGA
>NW_027174318.1:0-14559 GCF_000499845.2 Phaseolus vulgaris | reverse complement strand
CTTCAAGGAAGCTATGCACTGAGTTGTGTCATGCATAAGTAACTTAGCCAAAAGCCTGGAGAGTAAGAAGTGGCGCCCAAGTCAAGGATGCTCCAGATGGTGACACGTGTACAGCTGGATGCGAGCCACGTGTCCAGATGTGTAACTGCTTGGAGAGAGAAAGTGCGCAGGTATATAAGAGATTCTAACGAACTTCTGAGGTACGCACGTTTAGATTACTTCTTTAAGCTTGCGAGTTTTGAGTACGCTGAGAGAGAATTTTGCACGGTTCCTTAAAGTTCTTGAGTTTTCTCTTAGTATTTGGTGGTTCAGTCGCTGACTTGGGCGTCGGAGCGTGATCGGCCGCAGCGGCGCCGTTCTGTCTTTTGCAGGTTCTTGAGGCGAATCACAGTGAAGGACGGAGGCTAACACAGCGCAGAAGTCGATCCAGGTTTGACGAGGCAAGGTTCTTGCGTCCCGGTCAACAGGCAGGATCATCAGGCGCCCACCGTGGGGCCGTGTAAAACCTGTTCCCATCCGCAGCGTGAGTTCTTGGAAGTTTCTGCAGTTTCTGTGTGGTTGTGTGCTGGTGCAACCATTTTTCGCCGTTCATCTAAGCTCTGTTCGGTAGTTTCGTGTTTTCCACCGTTCGTTTGAGTTCTTGTTCGGTGAGGTGAGGTTTTTCGCTGCTTACGCAAGTTTTAATCGGTGAGGCCCTATGGAGGGTGTTTGTATGGTTTCGCTGGCGATCAGGTGGAGGTCAGGGGGTATATAGAGTTGAGAACTACCTTCACGGATGAGGCGGGCTCAAGAACAGAGAAAATCAAGTACCTTGTCGTGAACGCTCCCTCAGCATACAACATTCTGTTGGGAAGACCAACACTCAACAGAATAGGAGCTGTGCCTTCGACCAGGCACATGAAGGTGAAGTTGCCATCGATGGAAGGGTGGTGATCACCATCAAATCTGACCAAAAAGAAGCGAAGAAGTGCTATGAGAATAGCCTGAAGAACAAGAGGTCAGTGAGTTACATCACAACGACGCCGCCTCCCGGTGTGAAGCCCAAGCCAACAAAGTGGCGGGATGTTGGTGCGGCGATGGAGGTGGCCGCCGGGGAGACGTCGCCATGGTGGATGCTGAGGCTGAGGGAGAGAACGCCGAGCGGGAAGAAGAGGCGAGGAACCGCCCCGAGGAAGCGAGGGAGCTGGGAATCGCCAGGGCGGTGATCGCCAGGGAAGCTAGACCAAAACCCGTCGAGGAATGGCTCGAAAGGGAGATCGGGGGAAAGGTCTTCAAGTTGGGAAGATCCTTGGAGGCTGAGCTCCAAGACCAGATTGCCAAGGTGATAGAGCGACATCTGGATGCTTTCGCATGGTCTGCTTCAGACATGCCGGGAATTGACCCCGACTTCTTGTGCCATCATCTAGCAATGGACAACCAGGTCAGACCAGTGCGACAGAGAAGAAGGAAATTCAACGAGGAGAGAAGACAGGCGATCAGGGATGAAACCCAGAAGCTCCTCGCTGCAGGCCATATCAGGGAGGTCCAGTACCCTTAGTGGCTAGCCAATGTCGTGCTGGTGAAGAAGAGCAATGGCAAATGGCGCATGTGCGTCGATTTCACCGATCTGAACAAGGCTTGCCCAAAGGATTCGTATCCTTTGCCAAGCATAGACGCCCTGGTTGACAGTGCTGCAGGGTGTAAGTTGCTGAGTTTCCTGGATGCCTTCTCGGGGTACAACCAGATAAAGATGCATCCCATGGATGAAGAGAAGACCGCCTTCATGACCGAGAGATCGTGCTACTGCTACAAGGTGATGCCTTTCGGGCTGAAGAACGCAGGGGCCACGTACCAGAGGTTGATGGATCGGGTACTTGCACCAATGTTGGGAAGGAATGTGCAAGCATACGTGGATGACATGGTCGTGACCTCGCCGGAGAAGAGCAAACACGTTGCGGACTTGGAGGAGTTGTTCACTACGATCGCCAAGTTCAGGTTAAAACTGAATCCCGAGAAGTGCATCTTTGGCGTGGAGGCGGGGAAGTTTTTGGGATTTCTCTTGACTGAAAGAGGAATAGAAGCCAACCCTGATAAGTGTGCCGCCATCTTGGCGATGAGGAGCCCGGCTACCGTGAAGGAAGTGCAGCAACTTACAGGTCGGATGGCCGCCCTGTCTCGTTTCGTGTCAGCCAGCGGGGAGAAGGGCCATCCGTATTTTCAGTGTTTAAGGCGAAACAACAAGTTTGCCTGGACGAAGGAGTGTGAAGAGGCTTTCATCAAGCTTAAAGAGTACCTGGCGAGCCCGCCGGTTTTGTGCAAACCGCTGGTGGGGACCCCTCTCAGGTTGTATTTTGCTGTGACTGAGAGGGCGATAAGTGCGGTGCTCGCCCAAGACCAAGATCAGGCCCAAAAGCCTATTTATTTTGTCAGCAAGGTGCTGCAGGGCCCCGAAGTGAGATATCAGGCCTTGGAGAAAGCTGCACTGGCAGTGGTTTTTTCGGCGAGAAGGTTACGCCACTATTTCCACAGCTTCACAATACTGGTGATGACCGACTTGCCCACCCAGAAGGTTCTGAAGAAGCCCGATGTAGCTGGGAGGATGGTGAAGTGGGCGGTGGAACTGTCGGAGTTCGATATCAAGTATGAGCCCCGAGGTCCAATCAAGGGGCAGATTTTCGCAGATTTCGTGGTCGAGCTCTCGTCAGAAGAGACACGAGTTGAGGGGGATGATTTTCGTTGGGTGCTTTCGGTGGATGGATCGTCGAACCAGCAGGGCAGCGGTGCTGGAGTCATCTTGGAAGGGCCCAACGACGTGTTGATTGAACAGTCCCTGAGGTTTGCCTTCAAAGCCAGCAACAACCAAGCGGAGTATGAAGCGCTGATCGCCGGAATCTTGCTGGCCAAGGAGATGGGAGCTAGGGTGCTAATGGCTAAGAGTGACTCGTTGTTAGTCACGGGGCAAGTAACAGGCGAGTTCCAGGCCAAGGATCCACAAATGGGCTTACCTAGATGTACAGGAGTTGAAGGGTTCCTGTCTCCTTTGAAGTGGTGCATGTCCAGGAGCAAATCCCGAGCTGACTGCTACTAAGCTTGCCAGTTCAAGCAAGGGTAGGCAGAGCTGATCCAAGAAACTCTGAAGACACCCAGAGCATTGTGGCAGGATCACCTGGTTCTTCAGATAAGCAAGTCGACGGAGAAGGCGCAAGGGAGTCACAGGTCTTTAACTCAGAGACCTGAGATCCCAAAATAAGAGCATGTCGGGAGAGAAGGTAAACATGACGCAGTCTGCACTACCCATGAGCCAGACACCTGGGTAACACATACAACGATGCCTGGCAGATGCCTTCTCCCGTTAGATCTGACGGAGGCTAGGAAGATAAAGAAGAATTCTAGCAGTTCACAATGATGACGCGATGTATAGGTTTGGGTTCACACACCACTCCTGAATTGTGCACGGAGAGAAATGTACAAGAATCATGGCCGAGCCCATGAAGGATATTGGAAGCCACTCGGTCGAGCTCTGGCCGCAAGAAACCCTCCGGCAGGTACTATGCCTACAATGAGAGAAGACTGCAAGAAGTATGCACAGTTTGCAAGCAATGCAGCAGCACGCCGATTGGCAAAGGCGCCTCCCGAGGATTAAGCCGATTACAGCCCTTGCCGTTTCATACATGGGGAATCGATATTCTGGGACCTTTCCATTGGCATCAGCAGATGAAGTACTTGGGTGGCAATGAATATTCACCAAGTGGATCGAAGCAGAAACCAGTGGCCCAGATCACCGCGCACAGATCGAGAGCTTGTGTGGAAAACATCGTGTGCCATTGGTGTGCCCAAGCGCCTGGTGTCAGATAACGGGACTCAGTTGCAAGTCACCTGTTGAAAAGCGTGCGAAGGGGTGGAATTCAACAAGCCTGAAGAGTAAGAAGGGCGTCCAAGTCAAGATGCTCAGATGTGACACGTGTACACTGGATGCGAGCCACGTGTCCAGATTGTAACTGCCTGGAGAGAGAAAGTGCCAGGATATAAGAGATCTAACGAACTTCTGAGTACGACGTTAGATACTTCTTTACCTTGCGATTTGAGTACGCTGAAGAGAATTTGCACGGTTCCTTAGAGTTCTTGATTTCTCTATATTTGTGGTTCAGTCGCTGACTTGGGCGTCGGAGCGTGATCGGCCGCACCGGCGGTATCTTTTGCAGTTCTTGAGGCGAATCACAGTGAAGGACGGAGGCTAACAAAGCGCAGAAAGTCAATCCAGTTGACAGCAAGTTCTTGCGTCCCGTCAACACAGATCACTCTCCTCTTCATTGCATTGCATGCTGCGTATTGAACTGCCTGGGACTGTTTATGTTTCTGCATTTCTGTGTTCTTCGCTCCTCCGTTCTTCTCCGTTCCCTTCTCCTTCTTTCTGGTTTCTCGCGGGGTGGCATTTTCTAGGGTTTTATCCCCTTTTCTGCCTTGACATCACTTGCCAAACCCCTTTTCCTTTCCTCTTTCCCAGTTATCTTTTTATCCGCACCATGGTGCGCCCAAACTCAAAGTCTAGTTCTCCCCCCAAACTCCCAAGACCAACTATAAAGCCTCTACTCATGGACCCCCGACGAGCTTTAAGCGAGTGCACCACTCTGACGACCATGAAAGACTTGGAGAACCATCGCGGTGATCCCAACCTGTACAACTTTAAATGCTTTTGTCGCACCCATATGCGCATATTTCCGTCCCGGCAGCTTGGGGAACCCGTTCGTAGATGACAGACCTAGGAAGGGGAACCTTTCTTTTCATGTACCAAACGTATTTAAACGCATCGGGGTGCCCTGCCGTTCACGCCCTTCGAGAGGGAACTTCTCACAGAGATCAACACAGCCCCGCCCAGCTCCACCCAACAGTGATCATCGTAACTCACGATCGCACCACAGAATCGAAGAGGGAGCACACCTCCGAATGGAATCGAAGCAGGGAAGCGCACCACAGAATCCAACCAGGGGAGCAATCCTCGTATCAGAAACCTAAATCAAAAATTCGAATCCCCAATTGAATAACCTAAACCCTAATTCAGTATTCACCAAAGTAATGTAAGGACAATCCACGTAACTTACACGTGTCTGCCACATAACACCACTTAACACTGTTTGGTGATATTTAACAGAAAGACCATTTGAATACATTTTAAAAAACTTAGGGACCAAATTGAATTTTTAAAACCACTGTACCAAATTGACTATTGGCTATAAATATAGGGACGAAAAAGGTAATTAAACCAAAAAATAATAAAACATCTAAATAAATTATATAGCTATCATTAACTCATGCGACAACATGTCTTTTTAGAACAAATTTAATATTTATTAATAAAAATAAATTTATATTATAAAATATACTAATTTATGTATTGTTCCTACCGGTTGACCTAGTGCAAGAGCGTTGCCTCGTCACGATCTTCCTCACCAGCTTCACGCCACGTGCCCTTCAAGTCCACACCACAAAAGCCTATCTGGGAACCTGAAAAACACACGGTGGCGCCTCTGCGCCGGTGGCGCTCCGACGCTCAAGTCATGACACGAACACCCAAAACTCAGAGAAAAACATACTTGTAGAACCGTACTAAAGTGCACACAACCCTAGCAATGACCGTAATGAAAACGTACCTCTGCAAATTCTGTAAGTTACCTTTATAGCTAGGTTTTTTCTCTCTCCAGGCCGTTATGCTTTGGACGCGTGGCTCGCATCCAACCTGCACGTGTCATTATCTGGGCTGGGGTAGCAGGTAGACCCAACCCTACACGTTCATCATCTGAGCTACGATAACCCGAGCGTCATTTCTATGTAGCATCCAACCCTACACGTGTCATCATCTGGGTTGGGGTAACAGGTAGCATCCAACCCTACACGTTCGTCATTTGGGTTGGGCAACTGAGGACCATTTCTATTAGCATGCAGTTACGCGACCAAGTCCCCTATTCAAGGTGCAACCTAGCACGTAACACGCTCTGGAACGCCACCTAACAAGGCGAGTATCGATGCAACAAAGTACGCCATCTCTTGATATATTTGTCGCAGGTCCACCTTCCTCTTTGCCACGCCATGCATGTTCTAACTGAAAGGAACTCGGCCAAACGAATGTCCACTCTGGGAATCCCGTCGTCGAGGAGCAACTGTTACTCCAACTCATTTAACCTTCACGCCTCATTTGGCGTAACAATCATCTTGACTGAACTCTCACACTTGAACTTCCTCGCCTGAACTCCCACAGCTTCAACTGAGTTACTGGGAAATCCGGCGATGTGCTTCTACGGCGATGTCAGACCACCTGATCTTCCGTTATCTAACACAGACGACACCAACCTGGCGACAACCGACGATGTGCTTCTTGCGGCGACAACCGATCATGTGCATTGCAGAACGCCACTCCTCCAAACGCGACCATGTACACTTCTGAACCATCCCTCTTTCTCTATCCACGTGTCCTGTTGAACACGACATCATACTCATCACACCCGGTGACCTGGTCGGTACACAAGCCCCCATTCTTGAGCTGTGATTTGATCAGCGAAAAGACTAAAGAGTTGAAATTTCGGCGACCTACGTGGCACCACGCGTTGGCGCTCATACTGTACACTGATTTGACATTTCACAACCCCCTCGATCGCGCGACACGTGACGCATCAACGACCATTACTCATTGCCGTTTGCGCTTCTCGCAACGTTCGAAATTCTTAAAACCTTCGCGCCACTTCACTGTTTCATTATCTCTTCTTCACTCCAAACCCCCTGAATACTCCAGAGAAAATACCCAGCGAACGCTCCGTCCCCTTAATCACCATCTTTCTGAACGCTCTCTGATCATCTAAAGTAACTTTTTTATCACTTCTACAATATTTGTTGCATTTCAATCGGTTTGCATCATCCATTAACTGTCTGGAGCATACGTGTGGATGTTTTCTCTGTTTTGCTTTCTTTTCTGCGTTTAGGGTTTCTGAACCTTTTCTCTGCGAGCCCCCTTTCTTCTATCTCCTTCCCTACTGTTGAGTCTCTCCGTTACAAACTCTCATATCTTCCCTTTTCGTCTCTTGCAGCTTCTTCGATGGCTCGCTCAAAATTACACCAAACCCTCCTCCATCTCCTCGCAACCCTCCGACGAACACCCGTAGGGCAAACCCTCCTCCTCCCGCGACCCCCCAAGGGACCCCAACGTCCCTTCGAGCCAGGCCGTGAACCCCGCTTTCTCAACCCAACCAAGCGCAGCCAAACCCACCCACACCAACGCAGCTGTGAGGCCCCTTCCCAACTACAAGCAATTATATTCGTGGGCCTCCGCAACCCTGTGGGTGAGACTTCATCCATCAACTCTGAACGCGATATCCTCCGTCTCAAGAAAGGTGACCAAACTCACCTTTCTTTCAACAAGGAACACGATGACAAAGTATCTGTGCACCCTTGCCCCCCGTGAGCCTATCTGCACTGATAACCAGGGGAGCGACGACGGCCCTTCTGCTCATCTACGCCACCATGTTCGAGAAAGTGAAACCCGATCCCCTTCACCCGTTTCGAGAGGGAGCTCTGACCGAGCTGGATATAGCCCCCGCCCAGCTTCATCCCAACAGCTGGGCGTTCGTCCGGGCTACCAAATCGTATGTGCACACTTGGGGCATCCGGCCTCAGTGGACGTTTCCTCTACCTGTTCGAGCTAAGAACCCGGGCGATCGTTTATGGTTAGCCTCAACGGGGTCGCCAGGAGGTCTATCCTTCCATCTTCCAGCAATCTTATAAGGACTGGAAGGGAAAGTTCGTTCGTGTTTGCTGCAACGACCGAGACCCCTCCCTCCTCGACGGTTCCCTTGTACTGGGTGAACAAGGGAAAGAAAGAGTCGATCTCAGGAAGGCCAGGGAGCCGGAAAAAATGGGGGAGCTCGACAAGGACTTGTGCAACTTCTGGAAGAGAGTTGCCTCTTCCAACGTGACTCTACCTACTCATCCATCATCGCCTACGAGTTTCACGAAGGCCAGCTGGATGTTCACATAGGTTTGTCCCTAAGTCCTTGGGTTCCCTTGTTTACACTTGCATCGCCCTGCCTCACCTGATGTTGCCTTTCTGATTTGCGAATGGTTTTATCTTTCCCCATGCATCGTCACTCACTGCTTATCTTCCTGTGCATTGCTAACTGCCTGTGCATTATTAACTGTCGAACCTTTGTACTGGTTGGTAACTGTTGGCCTCTTTATGCAAATATGATGCTGGGGAAGGATAGGATGGCTGAGCTACGCTCTATAGCCAAGCTCCACAGTCTCGCGGCGGGCTCCCAAACTGTTCCGAACTCTGTTGCAGAGATCGCAGCTGCCCAAGGCCAATCTCCGCCAGTCGGCCCACCCGCTGCCGCTGCTCTTCCAGCCTCCAGCGTAAGAAACTGCCACTCAAAAAGGCTAAGAGAAAACCCCAGGGTGGTGTCGGACGAAGAGGCAGACGAAAGCACCAAGGATGGGCTAGTCTGCAAGAGGAGGAGGAGGGCTGCGATCGAGCCCCAGCAACTGAGAGTGTCGTCCCAGACTTCGTCGAGAAGCCCCCAGCGCCTCCACGCGTTCGAGTCCGCTGGGGACGTTCTTGCTTCAAACGCCTCAGTCGCTGAAGCTGTGCCTGAACAACTTGCCGATACACAAGCCTCTTCTCAACCCGCCGAAGAACTTCTCGCCTCATCACCACGCCTCAAGACTCCCCTTGCCATCCAACCTTGCGAGGGTGGTGGTGAGCACCAACCCCCACCTCCTCCTCCAACACCGGGCCTCCCAACTTCCCTCCAAGAAGCCTGAGAACTTTCAATGTGCGCCTACACGCCATGGCCGACGAGTGCCTCCCTCAAATCGTCACCGAAGGGCTGCAGGGCTCCTTGGAGAAACTTGAGCTTGATTGTCGCATCCATCAGGAGGTGGCAAGCACCGCGAGAGCCGAGGCCGAGAAGATCAAGTGCGACATGATGATGCAAGGCCTCGAGTTCTTGCGGGTTGAAAACGCTCTCAAAGACGAGCTTCAAAGCGTGCGCAAGGACAATAAAGAACTGCGCAAGAAACTTCATGACAAACTTCAGGACGCCGTCGAGTTGGAGAACATAATCGTCCCTCTGAGGGAGAAAATTGCCACGTTGGAGGAGGCAAAGAAAACCGACGCCCAAAAGATGGCCAACCTAGAGAAGAGGTCGATTGAGAGGAGACTCTCTGGGTAAAGTCGAACAAGATCGGGATAAGGCAACCAAAGAGCTGAGCGAAACGGCCACCGAGCTTGCTCGAGTTCGTGAAGAGAACAACGAATTCAAGAAGAAATTCGATGAACTGAAGTCACCCGAGTCGCGAAGAGAACAACAGGTTCAAGACAAAGATCGACGACCTTCAGCTTGAGGCTGTCCAAGTTCTTACTTCCGGCTTTGGAGCACTTTGGAGCAGTTCGCCTGTAAATTTCCCGATCTTGACCTTTCGGAGTTTTCGGTGTACAATGAAGTGGTGGATGGCAAGATCATGCCACCGACTTAACTATCGCTTCCATCTGCCACTTCTACTTTACTGCCTTTGAAAACTCTTGTATTGATCTTGATTGTATGTAATAGTTTTCCTTCTGCTCGAATTATTGATATACAGTGTATATATTATGACTTCTAATTTTATCTGTTGTGCGATTAACTAGCTCGACTGGCTGGCTTTTACTCAGTCTGATTAACTTAGCACAAACTGGCGCTTAATTCTCTAGAAATCAACTTAACTTAAGCAAAACGGTTAGTCTGTGGCAATAACGTTTAACGCGAAACACTTACTTGGCAATAAGGGCGTGGGTCGATCTTAATATCTGCAATCCATTCGCCCGATCTGCCGAAGGACAAGCTAATTTCTACGTTATCGCCCAAAACTTCGCTGATCTGGCTCTCGCCGCGTAATGATCTTTCTATTTCAATCCCAAGCCATAGGTTTTCGGCAACACCGTTTCCCTTTAACTGCAAATGTCCCCTGCGGGACCATCACATGGCTCCACCTTTGCTCATCTGGAAGGAGAGCTGCCTTCCGGATCTTCCTCTACCTTCCCTGAGTTCTTGACTTGAGATAGCTTAAACCATTGTTCCCTCATCTGGGGGTAGAGCCGCCTTTCGGATCCTTCTCTACCTCCCGGAGTTCTTAACCTGAGATAGCTTAAACCATTGTTCCCTCATCTGGGGGTAGAGCCGCCTTTCGGATCCTTCTCTACCTCCCTGAGTTTAGAACAATGATTTAGGTGGTGAGGTGTCCTCTGCGAACTTCCCCGACCACCCTTTAACTTCTAATTTAGTTGGTCTTACTAGGTCAATATTGGTGTTTCACTCGAGGGAAAGGATTTTTTCTCCAACCCTCCTTTCCCATACTTAAGATTATTAACACCCCTGACTTTTCAGCTTCATCCTGCCTGAACTCACTCGAGGGTGAGAAGGACTTTTTCTGATGCCTCGACTTGTCCAGGGTTACATCTCCTCCCCCTTGGGTGTGTTGAGGGCTTTCAACTTGCCTCAATTTGCTCACGCAAAGAGTCTTTTGATCTGCTCTTGCCTGCACTCGCTCAGGGCGAGGAGGCTTTTACTCTTTTCTCGCCTACACTCGCTCGAAGCGAGGAGGTCTTTTTAAATCTCTTTCTCGCCTACACTCGCTCGAGGCGAGGATGTCTTTTAAATCTTTTTCTCGCCTACACTCGCTCAAGGCGAGGAGGTCTTTTAAATCTTTTCTCGCCTGGTGGCAGTCGGAAAATTTGATACTTGTGCCTCCGATCGCCGGTTGGCGATGAGGACTTAAAACTTGAACTTGCACCTCCGATCGCCGGGTGGCGATGAGGGTTTAACACTTCATGTTTCGAAATTTTGTACTGGATGCATGCAATTTGGATTTACCATTGTTTAAAACTACGCAAGGCCATAAAATCTCTCCCCACAAGCTTGAAAAACAAACAGCATGCAAACTTAATAACTGGGAAACTTCGATAAACTTCGAAACCTTCTTTATTGGGTGGCCTCATTAAAAACCCTCCTTAGGGAAAAAAGAGTGCCCCCTTGAAAATTGTTTAAACTGATACATCTTAAATTGTTTGAGTTAATTGCTACTTACAATGCCTTAACTGTAGTAAAACTTGAGATGGGTGGCGTTCCAAGTGCGAGGAATCGCCCCTCTTCCAGCGTCTCCAAGCGGTAGGCGTCGTTTCCGAGTGCTTCGGTTATTCTGAATGGTCCTGTCCACTTGGGTGACAATTTGTTTCCATCTCGTACTGGTGGGCCTTCCTCATCACCAGGTCGCCATCCCTGAACTGCCTCGGCTTTATCTTGGAATTGTACTTACGCTCAACTCTTCTCTTTACTGCCTCGGCCTTCACCCGTGCTTCCTCCCTGACCTCTTCCAGCAAATCCAAGTTCATTCTCCTTTCTTCGTTCGAGTCTTCCGCCACGAAGTTCTGGAATCTCGGCGAGCTTTCTGGATTTGACTGGAATCATCGCATCACATCCATACACTAAACTAAACGGGGTTTCGTAGGTTCCCGATTGCTCAGTGGTATGATATGCCCACACTATGCGGGGAACTTCCTCAGCCCAAGACCCTTGGCCTTTTCCAACCTCTTCTTCAATCCTCTCAGCAGAACCCGATTAGCGGACTCCACTTGCCCATTCGTTTGCGGGTGTTCCACGGAAGCAAACACCTGTTGTGTCCCGATGTCCTTGCACAGCTTCTTCAACAGGTGGCTTGCGAACTGAGTCCCGTTGTCCGATACTAGACGCTTGGGCACGCCAAAACGGCACAATACTCTTCCACACGAAACTCTGGATTTTGTGCGCGGTGATCTGGGCTACTGGTTCTGCCTCAATCCATTTCGTGAAGTATTCGATCGCCACGACCAAATACTTCATTTGCCTGATCGCCAACGGGAAAGGTCACAGAATTTCGATTCCCCACGTGTGGAACGGCCAGGGGCTGTAGATTGACTCAACTCTTCTGGGGGCGCCTGTGCCAATCGCATGCTGCTGGCATTGCTTGCAGCGCTGGGCATATCTCTTGCAATCTTCCCTCATCGTGGCCAGTAATAGCCTGCACGGACAGTCCTTGTCGCCAGAGCTCGACCCCCAATGTGGCTCCCACAAATCCCTTCATGGAGCTCGGCCATAATTCTCGTGCACTTCTCTCCGTGTACACATACAAGAAGAGGGTGTGTAAATCCGAACCTGTACAGCTCGCCGTCAATGAGGGTAAACTTGCTGGAGCTCTTCTTTATCTTTCTAGCTTCCGTGGAGTCCATTGGAAGCGCGCCATCTGCCAAGTAGCGCTGGTATGGCGTTATCCACGTATCTGGCTCGTGGATAGCGCAAACTTGCATCGTTCTTACCTCTTTCGCTGGGTGCACCCTGACCCTCAGCGTCCTCAAGGTCTCCTGCGTTAGAGATCTATGGCCTCAAGGTCCTCTGTCTGCCCCCCTTGCCCGAACTGACAAGCTTGGCTAGAAAGTCAGCTCGGGCATTCTGCTCTCTTGGCATATGCACCACTTCAAACAAAACGAAAGATCTCCTTAGCTCTTGCACGTACTCCAGGTAGGCTTCCATTGCGGATCTTTGGCTTGGAACTCGCCAGTTACCTGCCCAGTGACCAACAGCGAATCACTCTTGGCCATCAGCACCTTCGCCTCCATCTCCTTTGCCAACAGGATACCGGCGATCAAAGCCTCATACTCTGCTTGATTGTTGCTTGCTTTGAAAGCAAACCTCAGTGATTGCTCTATCAACACACCGTTGGGTCCCTCCAAAATAACCCCAGCCCCGTGCCCAGCTGGTTAGACGACCCATCCACCGAGAGCACCCAACGAAAGTCATCCTTGGCGTTTTGCGCTGTTTCGGAAGACAGCTCGACCACGAAATCAGCGAAGATTTGCCCCTTGATCAGTCCCCGGGGCTCGTACTTGATGTCGAATCCGACAGCTCCACCGCCCACTTCACCATCTTCCAGCTACATCTGGTTTCTTCAAAACCTTTTGGATGGGTAAGTCGGTCATTACCAACACTGTAAGCTTTGGAAGTAATGACGCAGTCTCCTCGCCGAAAATACAACCGCCAGCGCGCCTTTCCAAGCCTGATACTCACTTTGGGCCTTGCAGCACCTTGCTAACAAAATAGATGGGTTTCTGGACCTGATCTTGATCCTGGACGAGCACCGCGCTTATTGCCTCTCAGTTATGGCAAGTACAGCCTGAGGGCGTTGCTGCTTGAGGTTTGCATAGAACTGGCGGGCTCGCCAAGTATTCTTTTGAGCTTTATGAAAGCTTCTTCACACTCCCTCGTCCAAACAAACCTGTTGTTCCTCTTCAAGCATTGGAAGTATGGGTGGCCCTTCTCTCCACTGGCAGATACAAATCGGGACAGAGCGGCCATCCGTCCCGTGAGCTGCTGCACTTCCTTCACGGTTGCGGGACTCCTCATCGCCAATATGGCGGCACATTTTTGGGGTTGGCCTTGATTCCCCTCTCCGACAAGAGAAATCCCAGAAATTTCCCCACCTCCACGCTGAAAACACACTTCTCAGGATTCAGTTTCAGCTTGTACCTGGCTATGGTAACGAACAACTCTTCCAAATCGGCGACGTGCTTGCTCTTTTCTAGGGACGTCACGACCATGTCGTCAACATATGCCTGCACATTCGTCCCGAGCATAGGTGCGAGCACCTTGTCCTTAGCCTTTGGTACGTGGCCCTGCGTTCTTCAGCCCCGAAGGGCATCACCTTGTAGCAATAGCATGACCTTTCCGTCATGAAAGCAGTCTTTTCCTCGTCCATGGGATGCATTTTGAGTAACTTGCACCCTGATGCACTGTCTACCATGGCGTCTATACTCGGCAAAGGATAAGAATCCTTTGGGCAGGCCTTATTCAGATCTGTGAAGTCAACACACATCCGCCATTTTCCGCTACTCTTCTTGACCAGAACGACATTGGCAAGCCATTCTGGATATTGGATCTCCCTGATGTGGCCTACTGCGAGGAGTTTCTGCGTTTCATCCTTGATCGCCTGCCTTTTTTCCTCGTTGAACTTTCTCCTTCTCTGGCGGATGGGCCTGACTTGGGGATCCATTGCCAAGCGATGGCACAAAAAATCGGGGTCGATTCCCGGCATGTCTAAAGCGGACCACGCAAATGCATCCAAGTGTCTACTTATCACCTTGGCGATTTGGTTTTGTGTCTCGCTGTCTAAGGCTTTCCCTAGTTTAAACGTCTTACCGTTAATCTTCTTCTCAAGCCATTCCTCCACTGGCTGAGGCTTCTTTTCGCTGGCGATCAGCGCCCTTGCAATACCTGCTTCCCTGGTGGTCTCCGAGCAGTTTCTCTCTCCCTCCACCCGGGCGGCGCTCTCGGACCTCGCCTCGATATCCTCTATTGGGACGTCGCCCTCGGCGGCCACCTCCAACGCCGTATCTAGCACTCGCGGGGTTTCCCGCGCAGGCTCCGCGCCAGGGGAGGCGTTGTGGTTACGTGGCATACAGACCTCTTGTTCTTGAGGCTGTTTTCGTAACACTTCTTCGCCTCCTTTTGGTCAGAACAGATGGTGATGATC
>NW_027174317.1:0-2500 GCF_000499845.2 Phaseolus vulgaris | reverse complement strand
ACCCCCAAACCCAAACCCGAAACCCCGAACCCCGAACCCCGAACCCGAACCCGAACCCGAACCCGAACCCCGAACCCCGAACCCCGAACCCCGAACCCCCAAACCCCAAACCCCAAACCCCGAACCCCAAATACAAATGAAATGCTAGCCAAGTTACATGCAAGTGTGGGCACATGGAAGCACATGGAGCACATGGCACATGGGAGCACATGGGTGAAGTGGCACCTAAATAGAGGTAAATTCTAGAAGTATTCCTTGTGTGGTTGGTCTAGAATTTACGCCCATTAGGTTTAGCTAATTGGGCCGGTCCTAAGTTTACTTAGAAATGGTTATTTCTAATTAAACTTAGGTGTACCGACTAAGTCATCGGGTGTGATGACGTGTCTAGCACGTGACTATGTGGGGCGTGCTCTGCAGAACACGTGGACAAGAGAAAGATGAATAGTTCAGAAGTGAGCATAGTCGCCGATTCGTGGAACCGGCGTTCTATAGTAAACATGGTCGGTTGTCGCCGGGGTTGTGTGTCATCGACGTAGTAGATAATGGAAGATCAGGTGGTCTGACATCGCCATAAGGAGCACATCGCCGAATCTCCCGGTAAGCTTAGTTAAAGCTGCTGGAAGCTCAGAAGAGTAAGTTCAAGTGTGTAAGTTCAGGAAGATGATTGTTGCGCCGGCATGGGGCGTGAAGGTCGTGTGGGTTGAAGGGAACAGCTTGCCCATCAACGACAGGATTCCCAGAGTGGACATTCGTTGGTGGCAAGGTTTCCTCAGCTAGAACATGCATGGCGTAGCAATAAGGAAGGTGCCACTTGCGACAAGCGATATCACAGAGATGATGCACTTTGCTGCATCCGATACTTGCCTTGCCAAGTGGTGTTCTAGAGCGTATTACATGCTAGATTACTCCTTGAGTAAGAGACTTAGCCGCGCGACTGGTTACTACACAGAAATAACGCTCAAGTTACCCCAACCCAGATGACGGCACGTGTAGTGTTGGATGCTACCTGTTACTCCAACCCAGATGATGACACGTGTAGGGTTGGATGCAATAGAGAAATGACGCTCGAGTTATCCTAGCTCAGATGATGACACGTGTAGGGCTGGGTACTACCTACAACCCCAGCCCAGATGCACATGCAGGGTTGGATGCGAGCCACGTGTCCAAAGTGTAACTGCTGGAGAGAGAAAAAACCTAGCTATAAAGGTAAACTTAACAGAATTTGCAGAGGTAGGTTTTCATTGCGGCTCATTGTTTTGGGTTGAGTGCACTTTAGTACGGTTCTACAGAGTATAGTTTTCTCTCAGTTTTTGGGTGTTCTTGTCACTGACTTGAGCGTCGGAGCGCCACCGGCCGCAGAGGCGCCATCTTGTGTTTTCAGGTTCTCAGAGAGGCTATCTGTGGAGTGGACTTGAAGGGCACGTGGTGTCAAGCTGGTGAGGAAGATCGTGACGAGGCAACGCTCTTGCGCTAGGTCAACCGGCAGGATCATCTAGCGCCCACCGTGGGGCCGTATAAAAGGTCATTCCCAACCACAGTTCGAATTTGTTGAAGTTTTGGCGTTTTTTGTTCGACTGCTTGCTGTCGCAGTCGGTTTTCGAAGTTTCCGCCAGTCGTTTGAAGTTTCTTTGAGTTGCTGAGTTTGCTGAGAAAGGATGAGGACAACGCGGTCCAGTTTAGTCGTGCCGTCAACCGAAGAGGACGCTGTGTCTATGACGCAAGTGATGGAGATGATGAGGACATTGCAGGAGAACATAGCTGCATCGCGTTCTGAGCAAGAAAGAATGCACGAGGCGCTGGTGGCCTCACAAGCTAGGAATGAAGAGCTCAACAGGATCAACGAAGAGCTGCGTAAGGCTCTTCAGGGACGGGAGGAGCGCGCGATTGGGGACAGATCTACACCCCCGTCCCCACCGTGTAGCTTTCCCATGCCATTTCTCAGGAGATCATGGACACGGTGGTCCCTGCGAATACGGTGGCGGTGAAAGCATATTTCACCGGGATGGAGGACCCTGAGGCTCATCTCACGGCGTTTCACACTCAAATGATGCTCTCAGGGGGGTCAGACGCAATCTACTGCAAGGTATTCATGAGCACTCTCAGTGGAACAACGCTGGACTGGTTCGTCAGTTTACCTACTGGCCACATTACCACGTTTCAGCAGTTTCCAAGATGTTTGTTGAGCAGTATATAGTAAACAAGGCACCGCCGCTAGTGTCTTACGACCTGTTCGACGTGAGGCAGTACCAAGGGGAGTCCCTGAAGGATTTCTTGAACAGATTCGGAGCTCAGATAGTCTGTTTGCCAGGTAAAGATGAAGAAATATTTGTACATGCCTTCAAAAAGGCGTGTTGCCTGGGCCTTTTAGTGAGTCACTTATCAGGAGTCACCCCGCCACGTTCGCTGAAATTCAGCGACGTGTCGTGGCTCACATCGCCGCTGAGAGCGAAGTCTCCGAGAAAAGGGGAAATGTGGCCCCAGCTAAGCCACGCGCTCAGAC
>NW_027174316.1:0-14669 GCF_000499845.2 Phaseolus vulgaris | reverse complement strand
CTCCGAGTCCCTTGAGTGACCAAAGAAACTTTAACCACTACATCAGACAAATTCTTTTGTTATCTTATTCTTTTTATTATACTTATTATCATTATTATTAACATTATTAATATTATTAATGTTAATATTATTAATTTATTAATATTATAAATATTATAAATATTATTAATAATATCAATATTATTAATAATAATATTATTTAATATTACTAATATTATTTAATATTACTAATATTATTTAATACTAATATTATTTAATATTACTAATTCATATTACTAATATTATAAATTTTATATATATTATAAATATTAATAATATATTTAGTTATTTTTTAAATAAATTTGAAATAAGTTACATACAAATTTTATCCGTATGTAACAGTTTTTTTTAATTTACATTACATACGGATAACACTTTTTTATTTTTTAATTAAATTTGAAATAAATTACATATAGTTGCAATTTTTTTAATTAAATTTTTAATATATTACATACAAATATAATCCGTATTTAACATTTTTTTTTATTTTTTAATTAAATTTGAAATAAATTACATACGTATTATATCCGTATGTAATAATTTCTGCTTTTTGAATTAAATTTTAAATATCTTACGTATGAATTATATCCGTATGTAATAATTTCTATTTTTTGAATTAAATTTTAAATATCTTACTACGGATTAGAATTCGTATGTAACATTGATTTTACATACAAATTTTTATCCGTATCTGATAATCTGTATGTAATTCCAGATTTTCTTGTAGTGATTATAGACAAACATAAATATCTTAAAATCAAAATGACACAAATATAAACATGTTTAATCAAATAAAATTGAAAAAAGACTCATGAAAAATCAAAACACACACAAATACCACCATTTAAGTACTTAGAAGCACATACATGAATGTTCAAGAACTAAAGCATTTAAATTAACAAAAGATACAAAACCACAATCTAATCACTGAAACAACTTCAAAACAAGTGGGCATGTAAAAATTAACGAAGACAACATGACAATGAAAGAAGACACTAGAAGAAAAAGAACTAGTTATCCAATTTAAACCATGGTTATAAAAACCATATGATAGCCTCCTTCTTCTTTCATTGTTTGTGTTTTGATTTTTTTTTATGGAGATGATCGTTTGTATGGTGCGGAATGAGTAAAAGAATAAGATAGTATTTAGTTTAGAGAGGTCGAATTAGGGAGAGGTCTTGGTCTTCTTGGTGGCCGTATAACCTGCGGTGCCTCTTTTTCTACTCTTCGAGTCTTAGTGTTCTCGGTTACCTTTGTTTTGAATTCTCTAAGTTCTTCTAGCTACATGCACTTCGCACCCCATTGTCTCAGTTCGTCCATGTTACCGGCCGATTTCTTACATGGGCTGTCAGAGAAAGGTTTTGGCTTGAGGGCTGTCACGAGATGGTGGAGTGCTACTTCCGGACTCAAGTCCCAGATACTGATAGCTACCTTGCCAAATATTTCCATGAATGATTAGAGCGTTTTGGATCTCTCTTGTCGAATGTTAACGAGGGAAAGGGAAGTTAGGTGATGAGGCCTGCTTGTGGCTGGGCTAAAATTTTTGATACTAGGGTATCCAAGTAGTCAATCGTAAGGGGTGGCAAACGAGTGAACCAATTCAAAACAACTCCCTTCAACGAGGTAAGGAAGACACGACATAGTAGGGCGTCATTAGCCGTGTAAAGGCTGATTTGAGTAACATAGGCGTCGACGTGTTCGTTTGGGTCGCCACTACCGTCATATTTATCAATCGTCGGACTCTTTCAGGTGTATGGTAGCTACCTCCATTATTGCTTCGGTGAATGGATGTCAGTGTGACGACAATCCTATGGCTCCGTCAAAAGCTGTGTGTGCCTTGTGATGGAGGTGCGAACTTTCTCTTCTTCCATTTGTGTCAGCATCTTGTTTTCGGAGTGTCTGTGATTTTTCAAGTCCTCTTGGGCTGTCGGTGTGTGCCCGAGTTCCAGCCTCTTCATTGTTTCGTTCTCGACCTTCAGGGCATCTCTCTCCTCCACGTTCTTCCATTTCATGTTTTCGAGTTCTCTCTTCATGTCCAACATCATAACTACGAATCTATTAACAGTCCTTCCTCGTTTTGTTTGTCGTTTCCCATCATGCTTCGTGCGGTTACCAGTTTCTTGATAGGTTTTTCTTCCGGTCCCACGGTGGGTGCTAAAATGTTCTTACAATTTCCAAGATCGGATATCCCCTATCAAGCTACCTTCGTCTTCTCTCAATTCCAGTTGTTCTCCTTGTAAGTCCATGAGGGTGAGGTACGCGCAAAAATATTCTCACGCTGAAGTTGAGATATAATGTATTTAATTGTTGAATTCAGAATTTAAACAATCATTATTTTTTATCTTGAGATCTCTCCTATTTATACTTTCTGTTATGTTACAAGGAATAACGCATATCCAATGATCCTTTAATTAAGTTTTATTTCTCTTAATTAAGAATAATCTATTTAACCTATAATTTGACGTGGAAGTTGTTTTATCGAGATTCCGTGACGCTGCCAATGGTGGTCTGTTTTCGGCCACGTAGGACAATCTAAGCACAATTTATTGAGATGCGTGAAATGTTTTCAAATTTTCCTATTTATTTAATAATCAAGTAATATTACACTAATTTAGTAAAACAAAAAAGTAGTCTTAATCCAACATATTACTAAAATTTATATTTGACTAATAACATGAATTAACACGTAAAGTGTAGTAAATTTTCACATAAATAAAGTTTCTTTTGATACTCTAACCATAAAAAAACAGTGATTTAAGAAGCAGTTTTTGAAACAAAATATGAGACTTAAAATCTATAAAGATGAACTGGAAAAGAACGAAAAGTAAAATGAAGCAGACAGAAAACATATTACGTAAAGAACATGGCAATGCCAAAGCTTCTCATGAGTTGAGTCACTTTCATATGGTCTCATAGAAGAATTTCTTGAAAAGTTCCAATGTTCTTCTTGGAAGGTCATGGAAATAACAATGGATCCATCACCATGTGACTTAGAATAATCACTGCCTATCTTTGTGCAAACACATATGCCAACCCCAAAATTCACAGGCTTTCCCCATCCAAAATCTGCTTCATACAATGGCATGCTCATCCAGCTTGTGATATGAAGATTTGGTTCCCTGCAAAAGGGACATTCCTACGCTCTCCTTCTCCCATGAACAAACGCCTTATGCAATCTAACTGCTCCTCACCCAACACATTCTTCAGCTGTGACCTTATGTACTCATTAGTAAGCTTTTCAATCGCTTCTCTTACTTTTTGTGCAGCATAGCTCAAAGGCTTTGACACAATCTCTCCAACATAGCATTTGGGTGTCACTGTTGCTGCCAAAGCATTCCCATAGTAGTTCTTAGGAAGAGGAGGAATTACTCTGCTGCGGATATCAGCATTGAAACGAACTACGGTTGGTTGCTTCTCTTCAAGTTCACGAGCCTTGGATGCAGATCTCCATATATGACCAGCAAGAGCTTCAAATCTGCTATAAGCTCTAACCCCTTCTTGCAAGGGTTGTTCATTGGCCTCCTTCTTCAGCTTCTCCACTTGTTGTCGCGTTAGTTTCAGTAACACAGCTCTTGTCTTCTTCTTCTGCTCAGCATTGATGTCAGAGCTTCCTAGTTTAAGCGGTAGAGGCTTCAACTCGGGTGATCAAAGCATGGTGATGGTGATGTTGACGAGTGTTGGTGTTTGAGTACTGTTCTATCAAGATATGGCAATTCATGTGGCTCCAGTGTCTCTCCACGACCCAGTTTTGCCCATGAATTGATGAATTGAATGCTACCTAGCCCATCAGACAAAACGTGACACACAGCAAGTCCAATGACAAAGCCATTACCACCAGGGAGTCTTGTGGATTGCACAAGCATCAAAGGAATCTCCTCCACGGGTTGAGTGTAATCAATCTTTGGAACAAGCTCAGCGACAACACCAGGTGAAAAGTCTCCATAATCAGCCATTGATTTTGTGGTTTCAGCTTCAATAAATGTGACTCCCTTGGCATTGCAATCCAGCTGAATTCGAGCATCTTCTGCTAAGCTCAACCTTCCAGCAACTGGATAGTAGTGCACTAAAATCTCACCAAGTGACTTCCTCAACCTCTCATTGGTGTCATGGTTGTGTTTTGCTTGGTATACATAGAAGGTGGGTGTGTGACCTGAACGCACAACTTGGTCACTATCTGCTAACCATAAATGACCTTTGGGAGTTCTTCACAAGGAAGAACACGGTAAGAAGCAACAATGGTTACCATCTCTATGCTGTTGTGAAATTCGATGTACTTCTTGCTTATTATATATATATATATAACATGGAGAGGGAGAGAGGGAGAGAACTTCATTACGTTTCTAGAGCAGCTGCCAATTAATTGAATGGCTCACATTGCCACACGTTTGAACTCTCTTCGATGCAAAAATTTCATAGATAGAAAGAAAATAAATGCGAGGAATAAAGAAGAATAAATGTCAGGAAAGTACAGCTGGTAAAAAAATAAAGGAAACATATTTGTTACCAAATTTAAATATAAATAGTTATAGTTAAAATATTGTTAGTTAATTATATACTAATTTAAAAATTACTTAATTAATTAGTTTTTTTTAAAGTCTTAAGATTATAATATTTTAAATAGTTTAAATTAAGAAATAATTTTTTTTTAAAAATAATATCATTTAAATAAAAATGATTTGTTCAAATATATATATATATATATATAATTTTTTTAAAATAAATTATTTTAAAAATTATAACTATATAAAAATTTACGTATATAATTAAGTTTATGTAATGATATTGCTTTATTTCATTTAATATTTATCAAAGATCTTATTTAACAAATATTTCAAAATTTAATAATTAACTTGTTAACTTAACTTAGAAACTATGAATTTACAACTTATAATTAGTTTTAGGGAATCGATATTTTGACACCCAATTAAGTGTTGCGCCAGATTACGCCTGCTGATGTGGATTAAAATATAATAAAGTATTATGTGGGGCCAGTATTGTTGAGGTGGCAAAATTTTAAAATTTAGGGTTTGTAGTAAAAAATTAGGTTTTAGAAAGGCAAAATCAACCCCATTTTCTCAGTGCGATTTGGAGTGGTAGCGATTCTCATTCCGATTCGGTGAAGTCTACGATCAGCACGATTTGTAGTGCGATATCGGTACCGCATTACATTGGAATTCGTTTTCCCCATTTTCTCAGTGCGATTTGGAGTGCGATTTGGAGTGGTAGCGATTCTCATTCCGATTCCGGTGAAGTCTACGATCAACACATTTGTAGTGCGATATCGGTACCGCATTACATTGGATTTCGTTTTTGTTTGGATATTTCTGAAATTGCGATTCTGATTCTGGTAACGTGTGCGATTGATTCCGGTAACGTCTGCGATTCTGATTCCGGTGAGCTCTTTGATTTGGCATCTATTTTCATATAATTTTTCGTCAAGTTTTCATTGGTTTCGTTTTGATTTTTTAGGACTTAGGTTTTTCGATTTCGTTTATTTGTTGGATGTTGGGGTTTTGGATGTTGGACACTGGGGTTTATTGGTGTTTTGATTTTCTATATGTTGAATGACCTTTGTATTGGTTTGGATTTGACTTTTTAGGGTTTCCTAGCAATTGGTGACGGAGGGAAGTGCAGTGTTGGTTAACTCGTATGGGAGAGAGGGTTTTCCTTACAAATCCCGGGAGGTTAAGACTTTGGTCATAAAGGCGTTGGTGTCTGAAGCTGCAGCTGCATCTCAAGCCAATGAGTTCTTGTTGGCTAACCAGGCTTGCTTCCAAAACGTAATCCTATCCTAACTTAATATTTAAAATATATGCTTCTGTATTTTTGCTTCTTTTTGTTAACTTAACTTAACATATATCTTCTTCCATGTACAGTTTATGCAGCATGTGATGCACCTATAGAGACTGGAATTCGTCAAAGCATGTTCCTGGTAATGTACACTAGTTAGTTTGTCTGTTGGTTTATTTCTACATTTTAATTCTATTAATAGTAATTAATTGTCATCCTTGTCTGTTTGGTTCAATATGTCGTTCTGTAACAGATAGTTATTGTATTATATTGGATCCGACCAAAGATGAAGAAGAGGTTAGTAGAATCAATTTTGGTTAAAATGTTATTTTATTTTCATCTAATTTCTTGGCAGTTTAGTTAGCTGAGTAAATTTGGTCTACATTTGACTCATTTGCATTCTACATTCGTTGTGAATTTTTTTTGAAAATATCATTAAACCTTTGTTTCCCCAATTTAGTTATTGGTGTCTTGAAAAGCCTTACGTCATTGATGTTACAAGCCTTCCTGTTAGAGTGAAGATTCCACCATGTACCTTCTAAATTAGTTTTAAATTATTCTGTTCTTTGGTTCTTAAATTGTAAATTGTTGAAATAGTTATTTAGTTTTAAAATTTGCAACTATGTTGAAATTGCTATTTGGTTCCTAAATTTGCAATGGATGGGTTGTGAGACACTAATGTAACAAACAACTATAGGGCAGTATTCTTTTATGTTAGTTATTGATGAAATTGTGGGACAATATTGTTTTATGTTCTCTCTAAATCCCTTTGTAGTTGCTAATGATGTGGCGCCAGGTGGTGATGGAAAAGGCTTGGTTAAATGAAAATCTGATTGCTCCCATTTGTAAGTGTATGTTGCCCCTTTCAAATGAAAAAACTTATTTATTAATAGAACTGCACATATATTTAAGAATTGAGGTATTAATAGAACTGCACAACAATTCATGTTGCTCTAAATTAACTGAATGTTCTATTATTGAAGCATAAGCATACTGATGTTATAAGAGTGTATGTTGGTTTCGTTCTCAACAGGAAACATTCACAAAATTGTTTGAGGATATAATGTCAATTAGCGGATGTTCAGATGAGGAGGTTCTTACGATTGATCGTTATCCTGAGGGTCAAGCTAAGGTTTGTTTGAAATGATGTTTTTGTTTTTAAGTAGACATGACAATTACATTTATTTATCTTTAATTTTAATTATTATACTGTATTTGTATTTGATTTTGATATACAGGTGTTTAGGCATAATTGCAGGTCAAAGCGTTTGGCTGTTGTGAACATGGTTATAACTTTGGAACAAAAGAGTATTATACAGTCCACCCCATTTGGATGGCTTTTGTTTGTTCGTGAGGACATCAAATTGAGCCGTGGACTTTTAAGTAAGTTATGTAGTTCTTGGGTGGAGAGGAAGCAATGTTTTTCAATTCAGTAATCAATTTGTGTCGTTTAGTTTGGTAGATGTGTGTTTAGGTGTAGGTCTTAGAGTAGGTGGTAGAAAAATTGATTTAAGGAAAAGTAGTATTATATCTCACATAAGGAGTTTTTTTGAAGAAGGTCATGTAACTGTGGAAATGATATATTCTGTTATTTTGAAACTTGGGAATGATATTTCCTCAGAGGACTTTTGTAAGTTGTATGTCTTGTTAGGTTTGTCGGAGTTTATTCTCCCTACTAGATTGGGTTTAGTTCATGATGGGTTTTTAACCTTGTGATGATTTAGACAAACTTGATATGTATAATTGGGGGGTTTAGTGTATGAGATTTTGGTTGATAGTTTGTGTTCAGCTTCAAAATGGATTACGCGGGAAATATGTCGTATATCCATGTGGATGGTTGCGTTTACCTCTTGCAGGTAAAATGAAACATTTTTGTTATTGGTAAATGTTTGTAATAATTGTGCATTGTGTTGACCTTTTAATAAATGCCTTTTTTGTATTCATTGTTCAGATATGGACGATGGAACATTTGTTCTCTTATAAGCGTCAAGTACCTACTAGTGGGAATAAATATCCCCGTATCATGCATTGGATGAATGTTAGAGTTGGTGACCATGAACTTGAACGTGGTCTGCGTAAGAATAAGGTATTTTTTTTTTGTAATTTGTATTACCTTAATGTTGTTTTGAATGTAGATAATTATTTTTGGAATTATATATGTCAACAAACAGGTTGTTGTTGAATTATGTGCTTCCAATGAAGAAGTTTGCAGTAAATTTGTTGAAGAAGCTTTTGACCAAATTGGGTGTCGAATTACGAAGAAGAAACCAACAAAGGATGAAGTCCGTGCAATGAGGGTGAAAGTTCTTCAACTGATGCGGAAATCTGAGGAGCAGGAATTATTAATCACAAGTATGGAGAAAGAGGTTAATGACATAGTTGAGTTAATTGCAAGGAGAAATTGTCTTCGTCGTGATACTCAGTCAGAAGTAGTTGAAGTTGAACCTCTTGCAATGGATTGCACATACTTGAAAAAGGCAGAAAGCAGTTATGAAGATGTAGATGAAGTAGAACCAAATGAAGAATTTAACAGTCATGAAGATGTACATGAAGATAAACAATTACATGTAGATGAAGTCCAACCTAATGAAGAAGTCAACATGTTTCCTAAAATGAACGTTGAACCGAGGAAACGTTTCAAGAGTGCTGTTTTGAAAACACCTTGGACCACATATTCAAAGAGGAAGCCAAAAAAACCCAAAAAATGATGCTTCATTAATGGATATGTTTTTAGGTGCTTTTTGTTTTTAAGTTAGTGGATGTATGCTTTGCTGACATTGTTGAAACCATTGTAATTTGTAGTATTGCACCAATAATTTTGTTGAGGAGTAATTATTGTGGAAACTCTGAATGTGTAAGTGGATTAATTTTGTTATTCATTAACAGTATTGTTATTCATTAATTTTGTAGTATTGTTTTTATTAATGAACTTTGTTCTGAATTGAGAAACCCAATGAGGTAGTCTTTTACCAATGGATTGCCTGAACCTCCAATGAGGTCCCTGGACTCCCATCTATCCCTATTTGCAGATGAAAAATCCAAAACTATGACCCAGTTGCAGGATTAAGTGACTGTGCAAAAACTACAACATAGGTCCCCAGTTAAAATAAAGGGGTCCCCACTTACATAAAACACCAGAAATTGAGGTAGACCAATGAATGGCCTGAACCTCCAATGAGGTCCCTGGACTCCCATATCAACCCTCTTTGCATCCAAAAAATCCAAAACTAATCACCCAGTTGCAGGATTAAGTGACTGTGCAAACTACAACATAGGTCCCAGTTAAAATAAAGGGTCCCCACTTAGATAAATACACCAGAATTGAGGTAGACTTTCACCAATGAATGGCCTGAACCTCCAATGAGGTCCCTGGACTCCCATATCAACCCTCTTTGCATCCAAAAAATCCAAAACTAATCACCCAGTTGCAGGATTAAGTGACTGTGCAAAAACTACAACATAGGTCCCGTTAAAATAAAGGGTCCCCACTTAGATAAATACACCAGAAATTGAGGTAGACTTTCACCAATGAATGGCCTGAACCTCCAATGAGGTCCCTGGACTCCCATCTGAACCCTCTTTGCAGCCAAAAAATCCAAAACTATGACCCAGTTGCAGGATTAAGTGACTGTGCAAAAACTACAACATAGGTCCCAGTTAAAATAAAGGGGTCCCCACTTAGATAAATACACCAGAAATTGAGGTAGACTTTCACCAATGAATGGCCTGAACCTCCAATGAGGTCCCTGGACTCCCATCTGAACCCTCTTTGCACCAAAAAATCCAAAACTATGACCCGTTGCAGGATTAAGTGACTGTGCAAAAACTACATCATAGGTCCCCAGTTAAAATAAAGGGTCCCCACTTAGATAAATACACCAGAATTGAGGTAGACTTTCACCAATGAATGGCCTGAACCTCCAATGAGGTCCCTGGACTCCCATATCAACCCTCTTTGCATCCAAAAAATCCAAAACTGATGACCCAGTTGCAGGATTAAGTGACTGTGCAAAAACTACAACATAGGTCCCCGTTAAAATAAAGGGGTCCACTTAGATAAATACACCAGAATTGAGGTAGACTTTCACCAATGAATGGCCTGAACCTCCAATGAGGTCCTGGACTCCCATCTCAACCCTCTTTGCAGCCAAAAAATCCAAAACTGATCACCCAGTTGCAGGATTAAGTGATGTGCAAAAACTACAACATAGGTCCCCAGTTAAAATAAAGGGATCCCCACTTAGATAAATAAACCAGAATTGAGGTAGACTTTCACCAATGAATGGCCTGAACCTCCAATGAGGTCCCTGGACTCCCATCTCAACCCTCTTTGCATCCAAAAAATCCAAAACTAATGACCCGTTGCAGGATTAAGTGACTGTGCAAAAACTACATCATAGGTCCCCAATTAAAATAAAGGGTCCCCACTTAGATAAATACACCAGAATTTGAGGTAGACTTTCACCAATGAATGGCCTGAACCTCCAATGAGGTCCCTGGACTCCCATCTCAACCCTCTTTGCATCCAAAAAATCCAAAACTAATGACCCGGTTGCAGGATTAAGTGACTGTGCAAAAACTACATCATAGGTCCCCAATTAAAATAAAATGGGTCCCCACTTAGATAAATACACCAGAATTTGAGGTAGACTTTCACCAATGAATGGCCTGAACCTCCAATGAGGTCCCTGGACTCCCATATCAACCCTCTTTGCATCCAAAAAATCCAAAACTAATCACCCAGTTGCAGGATTAAGTGACTGTGCAAAAACTACAACATAGGTCCCCGGTTAAAATAAAAGGGGTCCCCACTTAGATAAATACACCAGAATTTGAGGTAGACTTTCACCAATGAATGGCCTGAACCTCCAATGAGGTCCCTGGACTCCCATCTCGACCCTCTTTGCAGCCAAAAAATCCAAAACTAATCACCCAGTTGCAGGATTAAGTGACTGTTCAAAAACTACAACATAGGTGCCCAGTTAAAATAAATGGGGTCCCCACTTACATAAAAACAGCAAAAAAACTGAGATGTTAATAATTGTCATTTAACATTATTTGACGTCACATACAAGTTCGAACTACATAATATTCAAGATTGTCTAATTCCTTATTTTTTTGATGGCCTTGAATAATAACTCCATCTTTTCTGCATCTGAAAATTGATGAGGAAGGCAAATGTTAGACAATATACATTGGCAACTTTCATTATAGTTTTTAAAGTGTTGTTCATTTCTTGTATTGTACCTAGAGTCGTGGGTGGAAGTCTTACTACTGGATGACAAGCACGAACTAAGTCGTTAGTGGGTGGACATATGTCAGAATTGAAAACCTACATGAATGACAATTTAATTTCAAGCATGTAATGTAATGTAAAGAAGACGATTATTATTTTAACCTGCATAGTTGTATTACATTTATGTTGTTTGACTACATACCTTGACAATGTTGTTAAGAGTGATATTAAGGTAGAAGTTCCTTCGATTTGGAGTGAAAATGCCCACCTAAAAAACACACAAAAATACTTGTATGAATGACATGACATATGGAATTGTAAAAGAAAAGTTTGTTTTTCACCAGGTTAATACATTCTTTAAGACTAAGACAGAGCCAACTTCAATTAGAGAACCAAATTCTTCATTCTTTAAAACCTTCCCATGAACACTTGCACTTGCAGTCCCCGTCGGATCCTGTAAAGCAAGAAATTTAATATACAACTTCTTTTGCAAAATGTAAGAAAGACTACATAATAGGTATATTACCTTAATTGTTATTAACATGTCTCCTAGACCATTGTGCTTGCATGATTTGATTAGACAACTTAAGAGTGGGAAAACATCTAATTCTTTCAAACTTCCCAGGAATGATCTCTGTTTAGAACCACGTCCTTCAATTTCTCCTTCACAATAAAATGAAAACATCATTAGACATAAACTTTTGTTGTTCCATTCTAAAAAACGTGATTGAGTATTACCTTGGAATTGAAGGAATTTTTCTGCCCATTTCCATTGGTTGGATGTAAAATCACGATCATAAGTTTGTTGACCTATACGGTTTATAAATTCTTGAGGGTTTACTGGCTGCTCAGAGTTCCGATTAAGAATCATGGCTTGCACATTACCAGCTGGTCCCGAAATGACATTGGTAGTAGAGTTGCAACGTCGTACATAACTACCAATGTCATTGTCGTCGATATCAAGCCCTTCCCATGACTCCATTTGGAATGGATGTATAGTTCAACAAATTCATCCTATCGCATGCCCTATATATAGATGAACGTTGGGCACATGTTATTGAAGGAAGGAAAAGGGACGAAAATGGAAGAATTTGTTTTTTTAAATATTTTTTAAGGTGAGGTGCAGTTTAGGTGTGGTGCGGTTTAGGTGAGGTGCCATATAAAGATGAATGTTTGGCACATGTTCACGTTTCAAGCAAGGAAAAGGGATTTCTGTGAAAAAGTAAATGTATTGTCTAATTAATAACCCTTAATAACATATCATAAATGCAACAATAATTTGTTTTTTTAAATATTTTTTAAGATGAGGTGCAGTTTAGGTGTGGTACAGTTTAAGTGAGTGCCATATAAAGATGGACTTTGGGCAGATGTTCACGTTTCAAGCAAGGAAAAAGCAAATGTCTTGTCTAATAATAACTTAGCATAAATGCAACAATAATTTTATTTAAAATATATTTTAAAGTGAGGTGCAGTACGGTACTCTTCTTAAAATGGCAATAAATGCTAATTTGCCATGAATGTTACGTGCAAGGATAGTTTTGCTCCAACTTTAACTTTAGTTTTTTGCAGGTGGGGTTCATTCCTCAATGCCACAAATGCTGATTTTTCCATTCACACATTAAAGAGAAAGTGTGTGCCCTTCCTCAAAGTCCAACACCCCGTCCAGCACCACGTCCAGCATCCCCTCCAGCACTGTCAGCATTCATTGATAGCAACAGTTCTTCTTCATTCTACTTCCTTGCATTAACTACAAATTCAAGAGCAGATAACGTCCAGCACTGTCAGCATTCATTGATAGCAACAGTTCTTCCTTCATTCTACTTCCTTGCATTAACTAGAAATTGAAGAGCAGATAACGTCCAGCACTGTCAGCAATTCATTGATTCCAACAGTTCTTCTTCATTGTTCTTCATTGCATTAAATACAAATTCAAGAGCAGTTTACGTCCACCACGGTCAGCATCCATTGAAGGTTTTGTGGTGAAGGTACTGTTGCATTCAATACATAGCTTATTTGTAACTTTGTGCAAATTGTTAAATAATGCATAAAAGTAGTCATAGTTCTTTAATGATGCAGTAGATTTATTTTGTTTATTGTTTTAAATTTTTAAGTTAAGTTATATAAGAAAATTGTATACATGTGCATTAATGTTTTTTGTGACGTCAATTAAGCTAAGCATTGTACACACAACAGGTTTAAGGTAATGGCAGATTTGTCACTTGATGACATTCCGTTGTTAGAAGAATCTCAGCATTCGAATCATTTAGCTGGGAATGATTATGTGGAAAATATACTTCATGATACAGATTCCAGATCAATATTGATGAGTCCGTTCCAAATGTAGTTGATGAATCAGCTCCTACAGTTGGAATGTGTTTTGACACTGCAGATGCCGTGAAAAGTTATTACCGACAATATGGCATTAAAAGGGTTTTGCAATTAGAACTCGAAGTTCGAAAAAGGACCTGACAAAGATTAAGGTACTTCATCTTGGTATGTGCTAGGCGGGAAATTACATGTCTGCGATTCCACCAGAATTAAGCACTCCCTACTCAGACGGTTGATGTCGGCTCGTATAACTGTTGGAATAAAAGAAGGCAAGTGGTATATTATGTCGGTACGAGGACCACTCACATCAATTGAGCCGACGAATTCTAGATTGTTTCACGGTAATAGGAAATATCTTTGCAGACAAAAGAGTGTTGGATATTAATGACGATGCTGGGGTTCGTATAAATAAGACTTTTAGGTCTTTTGTGTCTGCTGCTGGTGGTTACGAGAATCTCGACTTTGTTGAACGAGATGTCCGTAATTATGTTGCCCAAAGTAGGAGAGCATTGGGGAAGGAAGGTGATGGAAAAGCTCTCTTAAATCATTTCTGTCGCATGAGGGAATTGAATCCCAATTTTATTTTGACATTCATTTGGGCGATGATAACCGCATACGACATGTATTTTGGGCTGATGCTAGAAGCAGGGCAGCATGGGATAGTTTTGGAGACATTTTATGTTTCGATACCACATACCTAACAATAAGTATGATATGCCGTTTGCACCTTTTGTTGGTGTAAATCATCACGGTCAATCAATATTGTTGGGATGTGGACTCCTATCTTCTGAGGACACTGATGCTTTTGTGTGGCTTTTTCAAAGTTGGTTGCGTTGCATGTCAAACAGACCCCTGTAGGCATTGTGACCGATCAATGCAGGGCAATGAAAATTGCAGTTGAAGTTGTGTTCCCAAATGCACGTCATAGGTGGTGTCTTTGGCACATTTATGAAAAAATACCAGAAAAACTTCAAGGATATAGTCAGTACAAGGAAATGAAACGTGGAATGAAGACAGTGGTCTATGAGTCCACAAGTGTTGATGATTTCTTGTCTTCGTGGGCAAATTTGATAAATACGTTTAACTTAAGTACAACGATTGGTTAGTACATTATTTGAAGAACGACATCGTTGGGTTCCTTGTTATCTAAAATCATTTTTTTGGGCAGGAATGTCAACAACGCAGAAGAGTGAAAGCATGAATGCTTTTTTTGACGGGTACATTAATTCAAGCACAAGTCTCCAACAATTTGTGCAACAGTATGGAACGCTCTGCA
>NW_027174315.1:0-14742 GCF_000499845.2 Phaseolus vulgaris | reverse complement strand
CTTGGCCGTTTCATACGTGGGGAATCGACATCCTGGGACCTTTCCCGCTGGCGATCAGGCAGATGAAGTACTTGGTGGTGGCGATTGAGTATTTCACCAAGTGGATCGAAGCAGAGCCAGTGGCCCAGATCACCGCACACAAGATCGAAGGTTTCGTGTGGAAGAATATTGTGTGCCGGTTTGGAGTGCCCAAGCGCCTGGTGTCAGACAATGGGACTCAGTTTGCAAGCCACTTGTTGAAGAAGCTGTGCGAAGGGTGGGAATTCAACAAGTGTTTGCATCCGTCGAGCACCCTCAGACGAATGGCCAGGTGGAGTCAGCTAATCGGGTGTTGCTGAGAGGTTTGAAGAGAACTAGAGAAAGCCAAAGGAAGCTGGGCTGAGGGTACCCCGTATAGTCTGGGCGTACCACACCACCGAGCAGTCAGGAACCCATGAGACCATTCAGCTTGGTCTATGGGTGTGATGCAATGATTCCAGTAGAGATCCAGGAGAGCTCGCCGAGATTCCAGAACTTTGTAGAGGAAGACTCGAATGAAGAGAGAAGGCTGAACCTGGATCTACTGGATGAAATCAGGGAAGAGGCGAGATTGAAGGCTGAAGCAGTGAAGAGAAGGGTTGAACGAAGATACAACTCGAAGGTGATGCCAAGACAGTTTAGAGAAGGCGACCTGGTGATGAGGAAAGCCCACCAGTACGAGATGGAGAATAAACTGTCCAAGTGGACAGGGCCGTTCAGAAAACCGAGGCGCTCGGGAACGGCGCCTACCGCTTAGAGACATTGGAGGAGGGGCGATTCCTCGCACTTGGAACGCCACGCACCTGAAGTTGTATTACAGTTAAGAAGCCTTGTAAGTAAAGACAAACGCGAAGTTATATTACAATGTCTCTGTTAAAACAGTTCGAAGGGGGCACTCTTTTTTCCCTAAGGAGGGTTTTTAATGAGGCCACCCAATAAAGAGAAGTTTTCGAAGTACAAGTTGTTTTAGATTGCGTGCCTGTTGTTTTCAGAAAGTTTTGAAGAAAGACCTTGTCACTTGTATGTGGCTTAAGGCAAGTTAAAGATATGTTGCATGCTTTCTAAAAGTTTTAAGTCCTCATCGTCTTTCGACGATCGGAGGCACCAGTTAAAGTTTTAAGTCCTCATCGTCTTTCGGCGATCGGAGGCACCAGTTAAAAGTTTTAAGTCCTCATCGTCTTTGGCGATCGGAGGCACCAGTTAAAAAGTTTTAAGTCCTCATCGTCTTTCGGCGATTGGAGGCACAATTAAAGTTAAAGTCCTCATCGTCTTTCGGCGATCGGAGGCACCAGCTAAAAGAACCTCAACGCCCTCGCGCGTTCTGAGGCGAAGTTAAAGACCTCCTCGCCGTCGAGCGAGTGCAAGCGAGGGAAGAGCGAAAAGTCCTCAGTGTTTCTGGGGGCGAGGAGATGTAACCCCTGGGGCAATGTAGAGGCACCAGTGAAAAGTCCTCAGTGTTTCTGGGGGCGAGAAGATGTACCCCCAGGGCAATGTAGAGGCAAGTAAAAGACCTTCTCGCCTATGAGCGAGTTCAGGCAAGTAAAAGACCTTCTCGCCTATGAGTGAGTTCAGGCAAGATAAATCCTTCTCGTCTCGAACGGTTCAGGTATGGTGTTAAGGGTGGACAAGTTTGGAGGTGGCTAAGGTAGGTTCGAAGAGAACGCCTAGCCACCCGGTCTTTTGTTCTGAAGTTAAGAAGGTAGAGAAGGATCCGAAAGGCGCCTCTACCTCCAGATAAAAGAACAATGGCCAAGGCATGAAGCCAGAAAGAAGCTGATATCGCCAGAGTCTTTGGCGACCAGGAAAGTTCAAGCAGCGGCGAGAAAGTTAAAAACCCATGCTGATGGAGCAAATCGGGTGAAGAAATGTTTTAAGCCCGTGGTTAAGTTGAAGTTCGTCGCTTGAAGGGTGATTTTACGTTAAGGTTAATTGCTTAAGATTACGAGCTGTGAAAGTGATTATTATTGCTTGAAGTTGAAATGGTTCGAAACAGTTAAGTGCGAGATCGGGCCTACAAAATTACTAAGTTATTTTTGTTGAAGTAAAATTGTGCAAGGAAAGTTGAAGCAGGCAAAGAAATTGCAGAAAGAAATACAAAGGCGATTTCATTAAAGTAAATACTAGTTCAAAGCACATGGACAGGAAAATATGAAAGTTCTTTACAACTGCATACAAAGAAAACAAAAAAGCATAAAGGTGATGGATGAGGGGAAATAGATCAGTCTTCGACGGGAACCACTTCCCATCCACCACCTCGTTGTTTAAAGACACCATGCTGAGATCCAGATCGGGAAACAAGCATGCAAACTGTTCCCGTGCAGCAGTGAATCCAGCAGCCAGAATCTGTGCAGAACTCATTTTAAGATCTTCAATCTGCTTCTGGAGTCCTTCAGCTTGTTCCTTCAGCCCCTTATTCTGCTCTCCAGCTCTTCTATTTGTTTCTTGAGTTTTTCGTTGATCTCTTGAGCTTGGAGAAGGTCTTCAGCAACCTTCTTGGATTCCGCTTGCACTTGGCCCAGTTCAGCAGTGATCTTCCCTTTCTCCTTGTTGGCCTCGCAAGCTCAGCAATGGCGTCGTCCCTCGCCTTCTCCACCTTACCCAGGAAGATCTCCCGATCAGCAGACCTCTGCTCCAGCTTTTTCACCTTGGCGGCGTAGTTTTTATCGAAGCTTCCAAGTCAGCCACCTTAACGCGATAAGGCACAATTTTGCTCTCTAGTTCATCTTTTCTTGAGCCAGTTGTTGTACCTTATGGCGGAGTTCAGTGGCCTCCTTGCGCGCCAATCGGAGCTCGGTGCTCATCGCATCTTCTACTCGGGAGTGTTCAATCTCCGCGAGCGTCAGATTGAAGGACAACTTCTCCACCTCAACCTTCATGGTGCTGTTCTTCAGTTTTAAGGTTGAAGAGGTCGTCCTGGAGCTTCCTGGTGGAGCTCTGCACCGCCCTAGTTATGATGGCGGGGATGTCTTCTGCTATCGTCTTCAGCTTAGCAGATAAAGGCTCCCACATCCTCGTACCTCAAAGGGAGGTTTGCAGCTTGGAGAGGCGCTGGGTGGGCCTGTTGTTGGTTTTCGTCGCCACCTTCTTTAGTTGGTTCTTCAGTAGGCGCTTCTGCTCGTGGTGGCGACATCGGGGGACTCGGTGATCAGAATCGGAGAGGTGTGGGCAACCTCATCCCCGATTGGAGCGACATCTGCGGCTGAGGCGTTAGAAGGAGGTCCCCCTCCAGCTGATACATATGGCGTGGAGGCGCTTGGGGGGTCCTCCAAGAAATTGTCTTCGGCGGCCTCAACCGCGGGTGGTGCAGTTGCCAATGGAATGGCTTGGACTGGGGAAGCGGGAGCTGATGGAGATGGCATTGTTGGAGGTGGAGCAGGCGTGGATGGCGGTGTTGAGGTTGGAAGAGGGGGTGGGGCAGGTGGTGAAGAAGGTGCCACCCTCTTCCTCTTTGTAACGAGGCCATCTTCGGTGACCTCGTCATCTTCTTCCTCCTCCTCGTGGACTACCTGGGGAGCTTTCCTCTTGGGCCTCTTGAGGACAAGTTTCTTTCGTTGAGTGGCGGGTTGGACGTCGGAGGGAGCTGGGCCCTTAGGTGGCGATCGGCCCTATGTGGCGGCGATCTCCACCACAGAATTTGGCACTGTTTTGAGAGCCCGTTGCCAACCCATGGAGTCGGGCGAGTGTCCTCAATTCAGCAAGCTTGTCTTGGCCCAACATGTTATCTGCATAAGAGCAAAAATGCATGGGTTAGTTCAGAGAGAAGATAAATGCATAAGGCAGTATGCAACAGCAAAGCAGACAAATAGTGCAGAAATATAAAACCAAAGTCTTGCGCACAACGCACAAGACGCCCAGAAACAGTTAACAGAAGCAAGTATTAAACAAGGAACTTGAATGTTCTAACCTATTCGAATTTCGAGTTGGTCCTCGAAGAATTCGAAGCAGATCAGGGTGGTGGTGAGGAAAGTGATGTTGGCATCCGCCACAACTCTTCCCAAAAGAAGCAGAGATCCCTGTCCAATGCACCCATGCTATCAGGACTTCTGGGTCTCCAGAAGCAGCTCTTGGACTTTTTGCTCCCCTTGTTTACCCAGTACAAGAGGAAGCCGTCGAGTAGGGAAGTGTCCTTGTCGTTGGGGCGCACTTGGACGAACTTTCCCTTCCAGTCTTTATAGGATTGCTGGAAGATGGAGAGGATTGATCTCCCAGCAATCCCATTCAAGCTTACCCATAGGCGGTCTCCTGGGTGCTTGGCTTCAAAAAGAAACAAAAATACGTCTACGGATGCGGGCAGCCCCAGATGATCGCACATCACTTGGAATGCTCGCACAAACGCCCGGCTGTTGGGGTGGAGCTGGGCGGCGGCAATGTTGAGCTCGGTGAGGAGCTCCCTCTCGAAACGTGTAAAGGGAAACCTGAGTTTCACCTTCTTGAATAGCGTTGTGTAGACGAAGCAGAAGGGCCCGTCATTGCTCGCCTTATCGTCGGCACAAACGGGCAGATCGGGGGGCAAGGCAGCACTATCATCTTCTCATCGTGCTCCTTGTGAAATGATTGGTGAGGTACATCCCCCTTAGTCAATCGCAAAACTGCCCCAGCAGTGTTCACGGAAAGATGTTTCCCCCAACAGGGTCGAGTTGGCCCAGGGATATAGTTTCTTGAAGTCTGGTGGGGGACGGGGGCTCCTCCGGTGATAGGTGGAGTCGCCTGGGCCAGGTAGGGCGGGAAGACGCAGGCCTCTCAGCCTGGGAAGATGAAGCGCCACGAACTCGTGTGGGTCGTGTGCTTGTGAAGAGGGGTTTCGTGATGTAGGAGGAGGATTCAGGGTGATCTTGGTGCGAGTCATGATGGAAGCTGCAAAGGAAGAAGAAAAGGAAAAAATGATCAGGGGTCACAGAGGCTGACTCGATCATGGAAGAAAGGTGAAAAACGAACGAACGTAGGTTCGTTGCAGCGATTGACGAAGCCCTAAGTTACGAAGAAGGAGAAATGGCAAAAGCAACCCACAACGTATGCACCAGACAGTTACAGGATGATGCGAATCGGTTAAAATGCAGGGAAAACCAGCAGAAGAAGAAAGGAAGTACCTTTTTATGATCGGAAAGGCGATGAAGAATGTTGGTGATTCAGAGAGTTGAAGAATGTCGAAAGCTTTTTCGCAGAAGAAGGTAGAGCATTTGTGAATACGAGAAAAGTGATGGAATAGTGTGGAGTGAAAATGGGTTAAGGGTTTTCCGAAATGGGTTTGGGAAGCGCAAACGGTAACTGAAGGTAACCGTTGATGAAGCCACGTGTCGAGCGATGGGTGAGGGGTTTGGTGGAGCGTCAGAGGAGCAGAAAGTACAACCGCTTGGAATTCTGCGTCAGTGCCACGTAGGTCGGTGTTGACGTTACTCTTTCAGTCTTTTCGCTGGACAAGTCTTCGCTTAAGACTGGGGGGCTTGTGTACCGCCCTGGTAGTCGGAAGTGATGACGTGGCACCAAGCTATAGTGTAGGCGTGTTGACAAGGCGCCAGGTTGTCAGAAGGGGAGGAAGTTCGGGGGCTCGTGAAGTCGCCAGTTGTTAAGATGGCGTGCTCCGATCTTAGCATACCAGGCGATCGCCCAGTAGAAAGTGAAGTCGCCAGATGTGAACTCAGGCGACCAAGCGATTGGAGATCGCCAGAGCAAGCACATCGCCGGAGATGAAGGTGAAGCAGATTATGAAGGCGGCCGGCGAGACCACAGGGAAGGTGTACGAAGGCACCCTAACTCGCCAGTTCCAGTAGAGATCGCACTCCCAAGTTAGCTATGCACTGGGCAGTACCATGCATAAATAACTTAGCCAAAAAGAAAGTCAGAAGCAGCGCCCAAGTCAAGGAGGCTCCAGATGAAGGCACGTGTACGACTGGATGCGAGCCACGTGTCCAATCTGTAACTGCCAGGAGAGAGAAAGTAACCAGGTATATAAGAGTTCTCAACGAACTTTCTGAGGTACGCACGTTCAGATTACACTCTTTACGCTTGCGGCTCTAGAGCTTACTGTGAGAGAGAACATTGCACGGTTCCTTGAGATTTCTGAGTGTTCTTGCTCTTAGTATTTGGTGGTTCGGCCACTGACTTGGGCGTTGGAGTGCGATCGGCCGCAGCGGCACCGCTCTGTTCTTTTGCAGGTTCTTGAGGTGGATCTCGAAGAAGGGCGGAGGTTCGAAGCGGTGCACGAGTCGATCCTTTGACGAGGCAGGTTCCAACGTTCTGTCAACAGCAGGATCATTATGTAACACTTTAGTTGAAGGGGACGCTCTTTTTTCCCTCTCGGGGGTTTTTTAATGAGGGTCATCCAAATAAAAGGTAAAACCAGTTTGAGAAAAAGAAGTGCCTTGGCTTTCAGCCTTTTTCTTTCTCCGTTTGAAGTAATGTAAGGCGTCGCCAAGAGAGAAGGCGTCGCCTAGGTCAAGGCGTCGCCAGAGCGGAGCGTCGCCTAGGTGGAGGCGTCGCCAAGAAAGAGGGCGTCGCCAAGAAAGAAGACGTCGCCTGGATGAAGGCAGGCGCCGTTGAGGAACATGACGAAGAAAGGCGCACAATATGCGAAACGTATGAGCAGTAAAGTGACGTTGCAAAAATCAAGTATGATATAGAAAAGTTGATGTTACAAGCAATGTTCGAACAATGGGAGTAGCGCAAATGGGGCAAATATTACAACTCATGCAAATCAAAAGAGCCGCTTCTCAGTGGCCGTCGGAGTCAGCACTGGAGGAAGACGAAGCCCTGATCCCAGCCCGCAGAGCTCGAGTAAGTCGTGTCCTCCTCTCTTGGTTTATTTTCGAACCTGCACCAAGGGAGATAAATGTGTCAGAGACACCATGAAGCAAGAATGCACGGTTAGAAGCAATAAAGGCCGAAGTTTCTAGGCAGTGACTCTACTTATGTACTTTTCGAGAGTCCCAGCGTTGAATTCAGGCTGATCAAAGTGGCAGAGTCAAAACCTCCCGCCTCAGCAAGAATCCGGCAAGCTATTTGATCACTTGGAGCCAGCTTCTTGAAGGGTTTGGTTTTGAGGGCCCTCGCCTCTCTCACCCAGTACAGCGAAAACCCATCCAGAGCGTCGGGAACAAGGTCAGTGCAGCAGATCTTGAAGAACCGGCCTTTCCACCCGGTGAACGAGTTTTGGAAGGGTGTGAGGAGAACTCTCCCGGGTACGTTACTGAGAGTTACCCAGAGGTTGTGCCTCTGCCTCTTCACCTCAAACAAGTGAAGAAAGAGGTCAACCGAGGTGCACAACCCAGAAACCCGAAGAGAATGTCGAAGGCTTTGACAAAGGCCCAGCTGTTGGGGTATAACTGGCGGAGCGACACATTGATCTCCGTCAGCAGTTCCTTCTCGAACCAAAGAAAGGGTAGGCACACTCCGATGGTCTTGAAAACCACATGGTAAAAGTAAAAAGGGACCCCTTCGTTGGCCCGTTCGTCTCCGCATACTGGCTCCCCTAGAGTACAAGGGAGCACAGCAATGTCGTCGTCATGCCTCCTCGCGAAGGCCCGATGATCATAAGAACATGAATCCCTTTGGTTCCCTTATGGCCCTGGTAGCGAGTAAGCATGAACATTCGTCAAGAAGTTCACTCGAAGCCCAAGGGTACAGGTCCTGGGACTGACCCTGGGGGAGGCAGCATGAGAGGACATTCTCTAACAAGGTCCGGGATCGTCAAAGGCGTCTGGCCCGCCGGAAATGCAAGAGTCGAGCGATGGGAGCGAACGTTGGAAGAACCCTTCGTGAGAAAGAAAGGGTGCAAGAAGAAAGGGTGCATGAAGAGAGAGCGTAAGTAGGTATGGAGAGTGCAGAAATGATGAGAGCAGTTCAGAGTTTTGAAGAGTTAAATAAAGCGGTTAGGGCGCCAAACGACGCGAATGGATGCACCGCACGATCGAGCCACGTGGCAGCAGATGGAAGGGTGGCCCTGGCACCGTGGTTAAACTCAGAAAACGTCGTATCAATAGAATATCCAATGGTACGATGCGCCGTCGAAAGTGGATCAGGGCACAGAAGGAGTCAGAACTCAGTCGATGACTGAATGTCCCATCGGCCTACAAGAAGCGCCACGTGGATCAAGTCGAATAACTGAACGTCCCATCATCCATACAAGGAGCGCCACGTGAATGGCACGGGGCAAACCTTGAGATCTTCGCTGTCCCAGGCGTCGACCAAAGCCAATGCCAAGGTAAGACGGACGCCCAAGCGACGCTAGCATGAGACGCCGAGGCGTCGCCTGGAAAGGCATAAAGGACGACGCCAGCGTGAGATGTCGCGGGCGTCGCCAACCGGAATATCGGCAGCCTCGCCTCCCCGATACCCACAGGTAGGAAAGACTGTGGAGGGAGACGAAATCGAGAAGGCAAAGTTAGTTACTGGCGTCGATCCCCGGACCCACAGGTGGGAAAGACTGTGGAGGGAGGGCGTTCCCCGATACCTATGGGAAGGAAAGATCATGGAGGGAACGACCCCCTCTCAAACACTCGGCGTTTTCAGACACCCGAGGACGATACGGCGTTGCTGTAGCAGGCCTCTCCTTAGGCGTGGGCGTCGGGCGTTAGGGATCAGGGAAGGACCGTTTGGGTGTTAGAAGCACCCCGTGGACGATACGGCTCCATTAGGTGAGCCTCTCCGTGGGCGTGGGCATCGGCGCGTGACCTTTCCCAGGCCTTACAAGGCCGCCCGACGAAGTGAAAGAAGCGTGTATAATGCAAGCCAATAACCAAGGCACAAGAAGGCAAAGGATGAGAATAAAATCACACAGGCAGAATTCTATGTCGCGAGGACACGAAAGTAATCATAACAAAATTCCAGAGTTGTATCAAGAGTGCATATGATTCAAAGAATTACAAATTTGTCAGAGAAGGTTAAAACAAGTATAAAGGAATGGGCTGATGATCGAGGGTGGCGGCTCAATCGTCTAACTCCAAGGGCACGACCTTTCCATCAACAATGTGGTGAGTGGAATCGCAGCTGGAAATGTCAATCCCTGGATTCGTGCAGACTGCTTGAGCCAAAGCTTCTTGGAACCCCTCCTCGAAAGTACCCGCCATCTCCTGGATGAGGGCCTTTTTGTCCTTCTCTAGCTCCTCAATAGCGGCGTCCCAGAGCTACCTGCTTCTCCCAAAGCCTCCTTTTCCACGCGAAGCCGACTGACCTCGACCTGTAGTTTGTCGTAGTCAGCCTGGAGAAGGCCCATAGCCTTGGCCTGGGTGGCCATTTCCCCTCCATCCGCTCCATCTCGTCGGCTTGCTCACAGCAACGTCCTTCAGTCCTTTGAACTTCTGCATCAGCTTGGACCAATTCTTGAAGGCCCGTTAACTGAACTTGGAGGGCGATTCCGAGTATAAAAGTCAGCTTGGAGCTCCAATTGCCTCTGCCAGTTGTCTCTCAGCTTTGCTTTGGACTCTTGCGCCTGCTTCAGGGAGGTTTGGTAGGTTTCATTCTGGCATCCAGGGTTTTCTTCAACTCCTCCAGAGCAGTTACCTTGTTTCCAAGGCCTGAGAGTTTGAGTTTGCAGGACAGCGTTCCTGGCCTGGGCGCGCCATTCAAGGTCCACCGCCAAGAAGGCCCCCAAGTAGAAAAGGCATGCCTTCCTTCCTGTCGGTGCCCTCTGGCATAGTCCCGCCACTGAAGCCCCTCATCAGATGCATGATTGGGGAGGGATGGCGATGAGATCGGGGCGCAGCCGGCAGCGACGGGAGCGGGGAAGCAGAGACTTCTACCGGCTGGCGGGACGGGCAGACCGGCACCTTTGCCCCTTCCTCTTGGACTGTTGTGGGTGGAAGTGAGGTCGCGCTTGGAGGGTCATTCATGAAGGATTCCCTCCTGGGGCGACCTCTAGCAGAAAGAACCCACGCAGATTTTCTCCTCTGAAGGGTGCCACACCTTCCGAGTCCTCATCATCCATAAATTTCCAAGACCCGTTTCCCTTTGTCAAGGGGTGGTTGGAACCGGAGATGAGGCTTGCGGCTAGGGGAACGGCGGCGATGGTGGAGGAGAGCGGGGAGCCTGAAGTGCTTCGGGGCTATGTGGAGATGACGGAGATGAGCTTAGGGAGCTTCGGCAGTGATCGGAGGTGGCGGTGACAGAGTTGGTGGGGGGACCGGTCGAGAGGGGGCGGGAGGCACCCGCCTTTGGCGGCGCGAGCCTCCTTCATAGCTTTCGCCAGCATCATCTTTTAGAGGCGTCCATCACCGATCCTACATCAAAACAGACCAAACAGCAAAAATTAGGGCCAAAACAACTATACAAAATTACAAAGCGCATAGAAGCGTGAGATGCAAGTAACAGGGCACCATGAGAACAGGGGAGGAAGCAGTGGGAACAAACATCCGGTAGCAGGGTGTTCACAGCAAAGGGGACGAGGGAAGAGTCTCCTTACCAAAGTATGTTGTCAGGGGTGAGCGTTGTACTCGCTAGCAACAAGTTCAAGGTATCAAAAACGATCCCCAGCCCAGCCAAAGCCTTGCTTACCTCCCTGTCAGCAGGAGATAGCTCTTCCAGGGCTTTGGCCCTAAGCAGCTTAGGGCGCTCCGTCCAATAGAGGGGAAAGTCGTCCAAGGTTGTGGGGTCGTACTTGGCGCTGAACACTCTAAAGAACTTCCCTTTCCAGTTCTTGTAAGAGTTTTGGAAGAGGGAGAGGAGGATCCTGCCCGCGATCCCGGAAAAGCTTACCCAGAGCTTTTCCCCTGCTTTTTCACCTCAAAGAAATGCAGGAAAACGTCTACGGAAGGGAGGATGCCCAGGTGTCCGCAAGGAATTGAAAACCCCTCACGAATGCCCAGCTGTTGGGATGGAGCTGGGCGGGGGCGGTATTGATTTCGGTGAGGAGTTCCCGTTCAAAGGGGGTGAATGGGAGACGCACTCCTACGCGTTTAACACGGTCTGGTACATGAAGAAGAGGGTTTCCCCTTTCTAGGTCTGTCTTCCAAACAAACAGGTTCTCCAGGCCTGCCGGGACGGACGGATATGTGGGCGTCGTGAGTGCGGCAGAAGCGTTAAGTTATACAAATGGGGATCCCCACGGTGAGCTTCCAGGTCCTGGAAGGTAGTCAGGCTGGTACACTCGTTCAAAAGCTCGTCGGGGGCCCATGGGTAGTAGGCTTTGTAGTTGGACTTGGGGGTCTTGGGGGAGGAATCAGGCTCCGCGTTCGTGCGCGTCATGGTGTAAATAAATAGATGGAGAAAGAGAGAGGAAAAGGTTTTAACAAGTGTAGTTGTACCGTCCCGTATCCGGGCGTTGACTAAGTCAAAGTCAACCCAAGGCGTCGCCTAGGTGGAGAGACGCCAAGAGGAAGCGTCGCCAAGGCAAGGCGTCGCCTAGGTAAAGGCGTCGCCCAACCAGGGCGTCGCCAGATCAAACAGTGCTGAAGCAAGGCGCCTCTTTGTCCTCTTTTTTGCAGGAATCCACAGGCAATCAGTGGGAAGGAGTCCCTAGCTGACGGTTGAGGTCGCGCACGAAGACGTCCCGGTCAACCGGACGGAACATTTGGCGCCCACCGTGGGGCCGATATAAAACATCAGTCCCATCACAAGTTCGAGGAAATCTACCAAGTGACAGTAACGTCGAAGGAGGTTGGAGTGACAATGGCCCCCACCAGACGAAGCACAGCACGCGCAGCCCCCAGCAGAACTATCAATGCAGCAGGTCCTGGAGATAATGAGGGGGCTGCAGCAGGACATGGCGGATTCGAAAATGGAACAGGAACGCTTGCAGGCAGACCTTGACGCCTCGCATAAGCGGAACGAAGAGCTCCACCGTGTGAATGAGGAGTTGCGCCAGGGCCTGAGAAATGATCGGAGGTGCCCTGGACATGACGAGATGGAAAACCATTCCCCACCAAGGGAGTTTTCCACTCCTTTCTCACAGGAGTCCTAGACGCAGCAATCCCGAACACGTTCGCGGGACCCAAGGTGATCTTCACCGGGATGGAGGACCCAGAGACGCACCTTGCTACATTTCACACACAGATGGTCCTGATAGGCGGTTCTGATGCTGCCAAGTGCAAGCTCTTCATGAGCACCCTGACCGGGATGGCTATGGACTGGTTCATTAGCCTCCCAGAGGGTCATATCATATCTTTCCGCCAATTGTCGCGATTGTTCCGGGAACAGTACTTAGCCAACAAGGCCCCGCCGCCGGTCTCCTACGATCTGTTTGATGTGAAGCAGTATCAGGGGGAGACCCTGAAGGAGTATATCAATCGCTTCGGGGCCCAGGTCGTGAAGGTTGGTACAACAGAGGAGCCTATGATCGTGTACGCATTTGTGAAAGGCGTATGCCCCGACCCCTTTGGAGAATCTATTATCCGCAATCGCCCTAGGACTTTCGCTGAACTACGGCGTAGGGCGGTAGAGCATATTGCTTCTGAAGGGGAGGTATGTGTGAAGCGCACCAGCGCCGTGCCCTCACGCCCGAGGGGACCGGCGCGAGTTCAACCCGTCAGAGTCAATGAGACCACGACGGGGAGAAAGAAGCCAGAGGCGAGACGCCCCTACGAGGCCAGAAAGCCCTAGCCCGGGGCCCAGCAGGGGGCGATCGCCCCGCCACAGAAAGAGCGAGACCGGCAAGGTACAACTTCGTGGTTGAGTTGAAGGATTTAATCGCCGTGCCTAACATAGTTGAGAGGTTGAGGCGACCAGCGAAGACCGACAGGGTCTTAGGGCCCCGTAAAGATCCTGGTGCGAATTCCACGAGGCTTTCGGGCACCAAATTGATAATTGCCTGTCGTTGGGCTACCAGCTAGATGAGCTGGTGAGGACTGGGTTTTTGAAGGACTACGTCGCAGAGCCCGTGTCGCCGCCGCAGGCGGATGAACCAGCACACGAGATGCCTGTGCTTGGCGAGGTCCACACCATTGCTGGAGGTTTTTCCGGCGGGGGACCCACCGCCTCCCAGCGGAAGAAATACGGGAGGGGGTGAATTCGATTGAAGAGAGGCTCTCAGGGGAGCCGTGGGAGTCGGATATTGTGTTCACGAGAAGAGACCTCCGAGATGTGGTACCCCACGACAACGACCCCGTTGTCATCTCAGTCGTCACAGCCGGAAGGAAGGTGCACAGAGTGCTTGTCGACCAAGGAAGCTCGGCAGACGTCATGTTTCTGTCGACCTTTAACAAGTTACGGCTGTCCCCCGATATGTTGAGTCCCTATACGGGGTGCCTGTATGGGTTCGGGGATAACCAGGTGGAAGTCCGGGGTACCTTGAGTTGAGGACTACGTTCACAGACGGAGAGGCCTCCCGTACCGAAAGCATCCGGTACCTGGTCGTGAACGCCAACTCCGCCTACAATATTTTGCTGGGCAGACCGGCGTTAAACCGTCTGAATGCGGTGTCTTCAACACGCCACATGAAGATAAAGTTGCCGGACCTCAATGGCCAGGTGATAGTCATCAAGTCAGACCAGGAGGAGGCACGGAAATGCTATGAAAATAGCCTGAAAACGAAGAGAGGCGTATTCATGGTGTATGAACGTCCGCCGAGCGCGGACACGACGATGATTGAGGCGACGCCTGCAGGGTCGACGCCTGAAGAGGCCATAGCGAAGAGGGGGACGCCCGAAGCAGATGTGCCTATGGAGGAAGGCCCTGACGACGCGGCGCCCGTGAAGAGGCGGCGCCCGTGGAGGAGGCGGCGCCCGTCGAAGATGATAGCAGGCATCGACCCCGATTTCCTGTGTCACCACCTCAGCATGGACGCCACGGTCCGCCCCGTGCGTCAGAGAAGGAGAAAGTTCAATGAGGAACGACAACAGGTGGTGAAAGACGAAACGCAGAAGCTGCTGAGTGCTGGCCACATCAGGGAGATTCAGTACCCTGAGTGGCTCGCCAACGTCGTCTTGGTGAAAAAGGCGAACGGAAAGTGGAGGATGTGTGTTGACTTCACGGACCTGAACAAGGCATGCCCAAAGGACTCGTATCCGCTGCCCAGCATCGACGCCTTGGTAGACAGTGCGTCCGGCAGCAAGGTGCTAAGTTTCCTGGACGCCTTTTCAGGGTACAACCAAATCAAGATGCACCCAAGAGACGAGAGCAAGACTGCATTCATGACTGAGACATGCAGTTACTGCTATAAGGTGATGCCCTTCGGGCTGAAAAATGCGGGCGCCACGTACCAGAGGCTAATGGACAAGGTCCTGGCGCCAATGCTTGGGAGGAATGTGTACGCCTATGTAGACGACATGGTGGTGGCGTCGCAGAATAGGGTGCAGCACATGGCGGACCTGGAGGAGTTGTTCAACACAATATCCAAGTACCGCCTCAAGTTGAACCCCGAGAAGTGTGTTTTCGGGGTAGAGGCCGGTAAGTTCTTGGGTTTTCTGCTCACCGAGAGGGGGATAGAGGCGAACCCCGACAAATGTGCGGCTATTATCGCCATGCGGAGCCCGACGTCGGTAAAGGAGGTGCAACAGCTGACAGGGCGGATGGCGGCGCTCTCGAGGTTTGTTTCCGCCGGAGGAGAGAAGGGGCACCCGTACTTCCAGTGCCTCAAGAGAAACAGTCGCTTTGCATGGACTGATGAATGCGAAGCGGCTTTCATTAAGCTGAAGGAGTACCTGGCGACGCCACCGGTCCTCTGCAAGCCGGTAGCGGGCGTGCCCTCCGGTTATATTTTACTGTAACGGAGCGGGCCATCAGTTCCGTGTTGGTCCAAGAGCAGGACCAGAGTCAGAAGCCCATCTACTTCGTAAGCAAGGCCTTACAGGGGCTGAG
>NW_027174314.1:0-14844 GCF_000499845.2 Phaseolus vulgaris | reverse complement strand
ATACAATGGGAGTAGCACAAATGGAGCAAACACTACAGATCATGCAAAAACACGAACAAGCCATTTCTCAGTGGCCATCGGAATCAGCACTGGAGGAAGGCGAAACCCCATTCCTAGCCCGCAGAGCTCGAGTAAGTCGTGTCCTCCTCTCTTGGTTTATTTTCGAGCCTGCACCACGGGAGATAAATGTGTCAGAGACACCATGAAGCAAGACAGACACGTTTAAAAAGCAACAAATGCCGAAGTTTCTAGGGCAGCGACTCTTACATATGTACTTTCCGAGAGTTCCAGCGTTGAACTCCAAACTGATCAAAGTGGCAGAGTCAAAACCTCCCGCCTCAGCAAGAATCCGGCAAGCTATTTGATCACTTGGAGCCAGCTTCTTGAAGGGTTTGGTTTTGAGGGCCCTCGTCTCTCTCACGCAGTACAGCGGAAACCCATCCAGAGCGTCGGGAACAAGGTCAGTACGGCAGATCTTGAAGAACCGGCCTTTCCACTCGGTGAACGAGCTTTGGAAGGGTGTGAGGAGAACCCTCCCGGGAACGTTACTGAGAGTTACCCAGAGGTTGTGCCTCTGCCTCTTCACCTCAAAGAAGTGAAGAAAGAGGTCAACCGAGGGCGCACAACCCAGAAACCCGAAGAGGATATCGAAGGCTTTGACAAAGGCCCAGCTGTTGGGGTATAACTGGGCCGGAGCGATATTGATCTCCGTCAGCAGTTCCTTCTCGAACCAGGAGAAGGGTAGGCGCACTCCGATGGTCTTGAAAACCACCTGGTAAAGGTAAAAGAAGGGGACCCCTTCATTGGCCCGTTCGTCTCCACATACTGGCTCCCCTAGAGTGCAAGGGAGCACAGCAATGTCGTCGTCGTGCCTCCTCGCGAAAGCACGGTGATTATAGGAGCATGAATCCCCTTTGTGTTCCCTTATGGCCCTGGTGGAGAGTAAGCAGGAGCATTCGTCAAGAAGCTCCCTCGAAGCCCAAGGATACAAGTCCTTGGGGTTAACCCTGGGGGGAGTAGAGCGAGAAGACATTCTTGAACAGAATCAGGGAGGTTTGAAGTTTTGGCAAGGGTAAAACGCTGGTGGGAACGAACACTGGAAGAATGCTTCGCGAGAGAAGAAAGGGTGCAAGAAGAAAGGGTGCAAGAAAAGAGAGTGTAAGTAGGTTACGAAGAGTGCAGAAATGATGAGAATGGTTCCAGAGTTTGAAGAGTTAAATAAAGCAGTTAGAGCGCCAAACGAAGCAAGTATTGCAGTGAGGGCATTAAACAATGCGAATGGATGCACCGCACAATCGAGCCACGTGGCGGAAGATGAAAGGATGACCTTAGCACCGCTGGTTAAACTCAGAGAACGTCGTATCAACAGAATATCCAGTGGTACGATGCGCCGTCGAAAGTGGGTCAGGGGCACAGCAGGAGTCAGGACTCAGTGGAATGACCGAATGTCCCATCAACCATACAAGAAGCGCCACGTGGATCAAGTCGAATGACGGAACGTCCCATCAGCCATACAAGAAGCGCCACGTGGATGGCACGGACAAAACCTTGAGCTCTTCGCTGTCATCAAGCGTCGACCAAGGCAAGGATCAAAGTCAATGTCGAAGTAAAGATAACGCCCAAGGCGTCGCCCAGAGGGACGTGAAGGGCGACGCCAGCGTGAGACGTCGCGGGCGTCGCCAACCCAAATATCAGCAGGGTCGCCTCCCTGATACCCACAGGTAGGAAAGACTGTGGAGGGAGACGAAATTGAAGGGGGTAGAGTTAGTTGCTGGCGTCACCTCCCCGATACCCACGGGTAGGAAAGACTGTGGAGGGAGATAAGACCGCCAAACACCAGCGAATCGCTGGCAGGGTGTTCCCCGATACCTATGGGAAGGAAAGACCATAGAGGGAACGACCCCCCCCCTAGAGCACTCGACGTTTTAGACACCCGGGACGATACGGCGTTGCTGTAGCAGGCCTCTCCTTAGGCGTGGGCGCCGGGTGCTAAGGATCAAAGAAAGAACCGTTTCGGTGTTAGAGACACCCCGTGGACGATACGACGTCACTAGGTGAGCCTCTCCATGGGCGTGAGGGTTGGCACGTGACCTTTCCCGGGCGTACAAGGCCGTCCAACGAAGTGAAAGAAACGGGCAAAACGCAAATAAAATAACCGAAGCGCACGAAGGCAAAGAATGAGAGTAAGAGCGCACAGGGAGGATTCTATATCGCGAAGGCACAAAAGCAATCATACGAACACCCAGATTTGTAACAAGAGTACAGATGGTTCAAAGAATTACAAGTTTAACAGAGAGAGTCAAAAGCAAAGGTAAAGTATAAAGGAATTAAGCTTGAAGGTAAAGGTGGCGGGTGAGAGACAGCGGTTCAGTCATCCAAGTCCATGGGCACGACCTTCCCGTCGACGACATGGTGTGTGGGGTCGCAGTTTGAAATATTGATGCCAGGGTTCTCGCAGGACGCCTAGGTCAGAGCCTCTTGGAAGCCCTCTTCAAACGCCCCCGCCATCTCCCCAGTCAGTTCTTGGACCTCTCCCTCTAGTTCCGTAATCCTAGAGTCCTTGGATGTCAGTTGCTTCTCCAGAAATTCCTTCTCCACGCGGAGCTTGTTAGCCTCGGCTTGGAGAAGGCTCAAAGCTTCAACCTTCGCAGCCAAGGCGTCCTCTCTCTCACCTAGCTTCTGCCTCCAAGCAGCATCCAGCTCTTCAAGTTTTCTTCGCTGCACTTCGGATGTAAGAGCCGCCTCCTGGAGGCCAATGTTCTGGATTTGGTAGGAGGTGAGCTGGGCTAGTTGAGCGGCATGCGCCTGTTCCAGTTCTCGCGCGTACGCCTCAGCTCCCTCCCTGCCCTCATGGGCCAGTTTTAGCAGAGATTGGGAAGCTTCCTCCTTGAGTCCCCCAGTTCTGTTCTCCCTCCTTCAACGCCCCCACCTCTTGTCTCAGCTTGCGAAGGGCCTCTCTCCCTTTGATAGCATTTCGAGCTTGAGTGCGCCACTTGATTGCCACCGCCAGGAATGCCCCCATATAATAAGGCATGCCTCCCCCCTTTTGAGGATCAGTCGGCGACATTCCTTCGGTGAAGCTCTACGTCAACTCCCTATGAATGGGGCGAGGAATCCGGGGTTTGCGAGAAGTCGAGCCAGGGACTGATACAGGAGGGGCGGAAGCCCGAGGCCTCAGCTGCGTCACGATGCGGCAACGGCGAAGGCGGGGGAACCAAGTCAATCCTTTCCTCTCGTTCCTCGTGGGCTGGTGGAGGTGGCGGTGATGTGGCACTAGGAGGATCGTCCCTGAGAGAGTTCCCATCACCGGGGGGCGCGGCGGGTGAGGCAGGGGTCGACGCCATGGCTAATGGAACCGCGGCAATAGGAGGAGGAGAAGCAGACGGTGGAGGAGTCGGCAGGGGAAGCGACGGTGGGCACGTTAGAGGCGACGGCGTCCCCCACCCTCTTTAGTAGATTTTGCCTTCTTCAAAAATTTGGCAAGAGCAAGCCGCCTCGAGGAAGTCATCACTGAACCTGCAGCAGCGAAAAATAGTAGAGTAAAGGTTAGTTCAGATAAAGCAGAAGGGAAATTCTATGGCTAGACACACGCAGATAAACCACAACAGCTAATGCATTATAAACAATTAAGGGCAGATACCAAAGTAGGTAGAAAGCCCATGGGCGTTTGAATTCGTTCGCGATGAGTTTGGCGGTATCGAAGACTACCCCAGTCCCGCCAAGGCTTTGCACACGTCCCGGTCGGAGGGGGTAAGCTCATCCAAAGCCAGGGCCTTCATGGTTATGGGCTTATCCGTCCAGTATAGGGGAAAGCCCTCTAGGATGGTAGGATCGCGCTTGGTCGCACGTACTTTGAAGAATTTCCCTTTCCATCCTTTGAACGAATTTTGGAAGAGCGTAAGGATGATGCGCCCGGCGATGCCAGAAAAGCTCATCCATAGGCTCTCCCCTGTTTCTTTACCTCGAAAAAGTGAAGAAAAACGTCTACGGAAGAGGGGACACCTAGATATCCGCAGAGAATCTGAAACCCCCTTACGAAAGCCCAGCTGTTGGGGTGGAGCTGGGCTGGGGCGGTGTTTGTCTATGTAAGCAGTTCTTTCTCGAAGGAAGTAAGGGGTAGACGCAGGCCCACTCTCTTGAGTACCATTTGATAAAGGAAGAAGAAGGGGCTTCCCCCAGTGTCTCTAGAGTCCGCACAAAACGGGCATCCCCAGGTCGCACCCGGCATACCAGGACTTGGGAGTCGTGATTTTTGTGAAAGGCGTTGAAATTATAAAGCGCAGGGTCCCCCCTGTGAGCCTCCACCGTCCTCAACAGAGTTTAGGAGGGAGCATTCGTCGAGAAGATCGTCGGGGGCCCAGTCGTATTCGCCCCTTATAATAAGACTTAGGGAGCGGGGGGAGGCGCGGCGGTCCTTGGTTTTCGCCATCGATGCCAAGCTGAAGATCAAAAGAGAAAGAAAGGGTTCAGAGAAAAGGGGTTGGGAGAAGAAAAGGGGAAAAAATGGAAGAATCCTAGGAGAGCCCTATCCACACGAGAGCAAAAGGGAACGAGAGGAACAAAGAAGCATACCAAACGATATCCAAAGAAATGCAGTAATATGGACAGTCCCAGGCAGTTCATACAGTGAGGAGAATCAATCAAGGAGGGGGAAAACCGTACCTTTGGGGGCTGAAGGGCGTGGAGAGCGGAAGCACGAATGAGCAGGGGTCGCGGAGAGAAGGGATTCAGAGAAGATGAACAGTGAGGAAGGGCAGAGAAAGTGGATGTAACAGTGGTTGCAAGCGTGGGGTTTGGGTAACTTAAACGTTACTAGAAGCGCGAGGGAACAACGAATGATGACCGTGTGATGATGCCACGTGTTGCAGGATTAAGCGCTCAAGGGGAGCGCAAGAGGTTCTTAAAGATGACCGCACGATGAACCACGTGGCACGCGATTAAGTGTAGCCCCAAAGGGCATTATTTTTCCCGCTTCAGAGGATGTCCAATCAGCCATTAAGGACACCACTGTGGTTCAGAAAGTGGTCACGTCAGTAATTCGAAAGAATTGTTGAGTCAGCAGGGAATGACAACGTCATCAGGATGGCACGTGGACAGCGTGGGCGAGGCCTTAGTCTTTGCGCTGAAGACAAGTCTTCGGCTTAAGACTGGGGGGGCTTGTGTACCGTCCCGTATCCAGGCGTTGACTAAGTCAAGGTCAAAGTCAACGCAGGGGCGTCGCCTAGGTGGAGAGACGCCAAGTGCCAGCATCGCCAGAGGAAAGCGTCGCCAAGGCAAGGCGTCGCCTAGGTGAAGGCGTCGCCCAACCAGGGCGTCGCCAAAATCAAATATCATTAAGTCAAGGCAATCACGGTGCGGCTCCCCGATACCCATGGGTAGGAAAGATCATGGAGGGGGCGACGCCGTGGGAAGGCCCCAAACCCTGTATATACCAGGGAACAGTAATAAAGAGGAGAGAAAAGGTGCTTCAAGGCCATAGTAACAGCACCAGTATAGGGCAAGCCTGACTCGGGAAGTACCCCTGCCGCCCCCAGAGACGCCTTTGGAACAGATTACGACTCAAGAGGAAGGTCACGCCCAGGGTAGCCGGGTGCAGGGTACGAGAGGAAGGCAGATACGCTCTCAAAGTAAGTGACTAGATGATTGGGGCATGAGTTGGCACCCAAAAAGTCACCCCTAGCGCAGTAGCACTCCCAAGCAGGAGGACTCACACGTAGAAACGTTCCCAGATGGGCCAGAAACGCCCCTAGATGGGGTCACGGCGTCGTGAGGCCCTCCACGTGTACGACAGCCATGTCAAAATAGAAACACCCCTTTAGTCAGGTGCCAGGTAATTAAAGTCATTTAATACAGTTTTCCGTTCGAGCATTCAGGTACTATAATGGCTCCCAACGTTTCAACGTCTTAAATACGCTACGTTTTCTAATTAGATACGCTGATTGGAGTGCGTTACATTTGTAATTAAAGGCGCTTTTAATGCTTGGGTAGTTTAAATAGCGCTGAGAATGTTGGAAACAGGGGTTCGAACTTTTGGCAAATTTACCAGAGAACTCTCTAGTTGCTTGCTCGTGCTTGAGGTTACGGACAAGGGACTGGGGAAGGATCTTTGCCTGAGGGAGAAAACATACACACAACACACAGTTCTTTATACCACCTTCAGAGTACCATACACGGTGCTCAAATACGGAGGTGCCCAGTTTTGGTGTTTCTTGCTGGCTGACTTGAGCGTCGGAGTGCAAACGACCGCTAGGGCGCCCCTTTTGTCCCTTTTTGCAAGGAATCCACAGGTAACCAGTGGGAAGGAGTCCCTAGCTGACGGTTGAGGTCGCGCACGAAAGACGTCCCGGTCAACCGGACGGAAACAGAAATTAGGATAAAAAATTATTTAAGAATGCGACTATTTGTAGTAGCCGCATTCATAAATCAAGTGCTTCGATTTACTAATTGTACTATAGGTAAAGCCGCATTCGTAAATCAAACGCTTTGATTTACAAATGCAGCTATTACAAATCAAAGTGCATGTAAATCAAAGCGCTTGATTTATTATAGCCACATTTGTAAATGAATTTTAATTTCAAAAAATGTCATTATGTCTAACTTTAATTTTATCAAACCATTAGTCATAAAGTATAATATTCTTACATAGTTAGGAAGGGGTCGTGTCCTCAAATAATTGTTGCTGGTTCCAGTCTTCAATTGTGGTCCTTGTTCTTCGGTTACGGTTGAAGGTTTCAGTCGAAGAGTGAAATTTAAATTTTGATATAAGTTAATTAAATTAAATTTATTTAGTTATAGTGGTTAATATTAAAAAAAATTATTTGAAAAAAATTAAGAAATAATTGAAAAAAAAAGAAAAATAATAATTGAGTAAAGAAAAAAAAACTTATTTAAATTTTGCAAATGTTATATAAAATATAAAATATGTATAAATTTCGGGATATAAATTTTACATGAAGTAATTAATGTAAAATTTAATAGATTTATTTAAAAATAAAGAAGCAATTATTGTGATAAAATTTAAAAGTAAACTTAAGAAAAGAAAAACTCAGGGTAAAACCTTTGATTGGTAACTTTAAGAAAATATGAGTTGATTATTTTGGTTTGATGGAAGACAATTTATTTTGAAATCGAGATTTCCATTTGATGTCCATTGTGGTTCAAAAGAGTTGACTTCTCATAAATAAACATAAGTTCATTTTAAAGATTTATCTACAAAGTATATAATACAAACATAAAGAGTGAGTGCGAGTGAATAATTTATTCTTAATTCTTAGATTACTACAATATCCAAAGAATCCCAAACTTTACCATATGTTCTATAAATGCAAGTTGAATATATAACATAATTATTCTTTAATGTAAATAAAGTGTACCGCCCTGGTGGTCGGGAGTGATGACGTGGCACCCTGCTACAGTATAGGCGTGTTGGCAAGGCGCCAGGTTGGCAAGAGGGAAGGAAGTCGGGGGGCTCGTGTAGTCGTCAGTTGTTATATTGGCGTGTTCCGATTTCCAGCTTACCAGAGTCGGCGATCACCAGGTTAAAGATGAAGTCGCCAGATGTAGACCCAGGCGACCAAGCAGTCGGAGATCGCCAGAGCAAGCACATCGCCAAAGATGAAAGAGAAGCAGATTATGAAGGCGGCCGGCGAGACCACAGGGAAGGTGTATGAGGACACCCTAACTCGCCAACTCCAGTAGAGATCGCACTCCCAAGTTAGCTATGCACTGGGCAGTACCATGCATAAGTAACTTAACCAAAATGAGAGTAGAAGCAGCGCCAAGTCAAGGAGGCTCCAGATGATGGCACGTGTACGACTGGATGCGAGCCACGTGTCCAGGTCTGGTAACTGAGAGAAAACAGCCAGGTAATATAAGAGTTCTCAACAAACTTTCTGAGGTACGCACGTTCAGTTCATACTCTTTACGCTTGCGAGTTAGAGCTGACTGTGAGAGAGGAATTTGCACGGTTCTTGTCCTCTTAGTATTTGGTGATACCGTCACTGACTTGAGCGTTGGAGTGCGATCGGCCGCAGCGGCGCCGTTCTGTTTCTTTGCAGGTTCTTGAGGTAGATCCCGAAGAGGAACGGAGGTGAGAAGCGGTGCGCACGTCGATCCTTTGACGAGGCAGTTTCCAGCGTTCCGGTCAACAGGCAGGATCATCAGGCGCCCACCGTGGGGCCGTGTAAAACTTGCTCCCATCCACAGCGTGAGTTCTTGGAAGTTTTCGAAGTTTTCTGCGTGGTTGTGTGCTGGTGCAACCATCGTTCGCGGTTTGTTTGAGTTTCGTTCGGTGAAGTTGCATTTTGTACTGTTCGTTTGGCTTTTCGATCGGTGGAGTGAGGTTTCCTGCTGCTTACGCGTAATCTGTGTGGTGGAAGTTCGAGTTCTTTCGCTTGTTTGGTTGTTCGCGGGAAGCGGTGGTTTCTGGTGAAGTTGTGGTTTTCTTTGAAGGCTTACGGTGTTCTTGAGTTTTCTTACGCAGTTTCGCATTGTTTTCTCTGGTTGATCGTTGATTCGATCGTGGTTGAAGTGTTGTTCGCTGCATTCCGTGATTCGCTGAAGTTCATGAGAAAAATGAGAAGCAATCGTTCAAGCCCCGTGGCGCCTGTCGCTGCTGAAGGCGACGCCGCCATGACCATGGCGCAGATGGCAGAGATGATGCGCTCGTTGCAGGCAACTGTGGAAGCCTCACGCGTAGAGCAGGCGAGGATACATGAGGACCTGGTCGCCTCTCGCGCCAGGAACGAGGAGCTCAGCAAGGTGACTGAGGAGCTGCGTCAAGCTCTTCGGGAGCAGCAAGGACGTTCTTCTGCTAAAGAGGTGGCGCCGTCGACGCCACCTCGTGTTTTCCCAATGCCTTTTGTTCAGGCGATTACTGACACGCCTATTCCCACGAGCGTGGTTCCGGTTAAGGTTGTCTTTACCGGCGTGGAGGATCCAGAGGCTCATGTGACCACATTCCATATGTAGATGATGCTGTCGGGAGGGTCAGACACCGTCTACTGCAAGATGTTCGTGAGTACGCTCCAGGGAACGGCGATGGAGTGGTTTGTGAGCCTGCCTAACGGCCACATAACCAATTTTCAACAGTTCTCGAAGATCTTTGTCGAGCAGTACATCGTGAATAAGGCACCGCCCAGGGTGTCTTATGATCTGTTTGATATAAGGCAGTACCATGGGGAGTCCCTCAGAGACTACCTCAATCGCTTCGGAGCGCAGATGGTCAGATCGCCGGCCAAGGATGAAGAAATACTGGTTTATGCCTTCAAGAAGGGGGTGCAGCCAGGACCATTCTGTGAGGCCTTGATCAGGGCTCACCCCGCGACGTTTGCTGAAGTCAGGCGGCTTGCGGTGGCTCACATCGCCGACGAGAGTGAAGTCGCCGAGAAGAGAGGCAGCGTGGCTCCCGCCAGGCCACGCGCCCAGACCAGGATCCAGCCGCAGAGGGTGCTGGAAACGGCGGCGGCGGCCAGAAAGGACCAAAGGACTCGCCATCCTTACGACAGGAGAAACAAGGGAAGGAGCCAGGGGCGCCAGCAACCAGCACGCCGGGAATACAATCGCCCGCCTAAGCACAAGTTTGTCATGGGATTAGCGGATCTAATCGCCATTCCTAATATATCTGCTAGGTTGAAAGCGCCTGAGAAGGTGGGCGACAAGGTGCTGGGGTCAAAGCCGGATGCCTGGTGCGAGTTCCACCAATGTTTTGGTCACACTTTGGACTCGTGTTTGTCTTTAGGATACCAGCTCGACGATCTGGTTAAGAGCGGGTTCCTAAATGACTATCTGCTGGACAGAAGGACGGGGGGAGCGTCGAGTTCCCAGCCAGCAGGTGGAGAAGCCCAGCAACACGAGATGCCTATCCACGGGGAGACCCACACCATTGCAGGGGGCTTCTCAGGTGGTGGATGCACCGCATCAGGGCCTGAGAAATAATCGGGCGCAACATGGACATGACGAGATGGAGAACCATTCCCCACCAAGGGAATTTTCTACTCCCTTCTCGCAGGAGATTCTAGATGCAGCGATCCCGAACACATTTGCGGGGCCCAAGGTGATCTTCACCGGGATGGAGGACCCAGAGACGCACCTTGCTGCATTTCACACACAGATGGTCCTGGTAAGCGGTTCTGACGCTGCCAAGTGCAAGCTCTTTATGAGCACCCTGACTGGGATGGCTATGGACTGGTTCATCAGCCTCCCGGATGGCCATATCACATCTTTCCGCCAATTGTCGTGATTGTTCAGGGAACAATACTTGCCAAACAAAGCCCCGTCGCCAGTCTCCTACGATTTGTTCGATGTGAAGCAGTATCAGGGGGAGACCCTGAAGGAGTACATTAATCGCTTCGGGGCCCAGGTTGTGAAGGTTAGCACGACAGAGGAGCCTATGATCGTGTACGCATTCGTGAAAGGCGTATGCCCCGGTCCTTTTGGAGAGTCTATCATTCGCAACCGCCCAGGACTTTTGCTGAGTTACGGCGTCGGGCGGTAGAACATATAGCTTCCGAAGGGGAGGTGTGCGTGAAACGCACCAGCGTCGTACCCTCACGCCCGAGGGGACCGGCGCGAGCTCAACCCGTCAGGGTCAATGAGACCACGACGGGAAGGAAAAAAGCCAGAGGCGAGACGCCCCTACGAGGCTAGAAAGCCCCAGCCCCGGGGTCCAGCGGGGGCGATCGCCCGACCAGAGAAAGAGCGAGACCGGCGAGGTACAACTTCGTGGTTGAGCTGAAGGATTTGATCGCCGTGCCTAACATAGCTGAGAGGTTGAGGCGACCGGCGAAGACCGACAAGGTGTTAGGGCCTCGCAAAGACTCTTGGTGCGAATTCCACGAGGCTTTCGGGCACCACATTGATAACTGCCTGTTGTTGGGCTACCAGCTAGATGAGCTGGTGAGGACTGGGTTTTTGAAGGATTATGTCGCGGAGCCCACGACGACCACCACCTTGTCGCCGCCGCAGGCGGAAGAACCAGCACACGAGATGCCTGTGCTTGGCGAGGTCCACACCATTGCTGGAGGTTTTTCCGGCGGGTCCCACAGCCTCCCAGCGGAAGAAATACGCGAGGGGGGTCAATTCAATCGAAGAGAGACTCTCGAGGGAGCCGTGGGAGTCGGATCTCGTGTTCACAAGAGGAGACCTCCGGGATGTGGTACCCCACGACAACGACCCCATTGTCATCTCAGTCGTCACAGCCGGGAGGAAGGTGCACAGAGTGCTTGTCGACCAAGGAAGTTCGGCAGACGTCATGTTTCTGTCGACCTTTAATAAGTTACGGTTGTCCCCCGATCTGTTGAGTCCCTACACGGGGTGCCTGTATGGGTTTGGGGATAACCAGGTGGAAGTCCGGGGATACCTGGAGTTGAGGACTACGTTCACGGACGGAGAGGCCTCCCGTACCGAAAGCATCCGGTACCTGGTCGTGAACGCCAACTCCGCCTACAATATTTTGCTGGGCAGGCCGGCGTTAAACCGTTTGAACGCGGTGTCCTCCACACGCCACATGAAGATGAAGCTGCCAGACCTCAGTGGTAAGGTGATAGTCATTAGGTCAGACCAGGAGGAGGCGAGGAAATGCTATGAGAACAGCCTGAAAACAAAGAGAAACATTTTCATGGTATATGAACGTCCGCCATGCGCGGACACGACGATGATTGAGGCGACGCCCGCGGGGTCGACACCTATTGAGGCCATACTGGCGAGGGCGACGTCCGAAGCAGACGCACCCATGGAGGAAGGTCCTAGCGACGTGGCGGCCGTGCAAAAGGCGGCGCCCGTCGAGGATGAGAGCAGAGAACAGCCAGCCACCAACGCTGTAGAAAGGGAGATTGGTGGCAAGACATTCAAGTTAGGGAGTTCGCTGAGCCCAGAAGAACAGGAAGGGGTGGCAGAAGTGATTTCGCGCCACCTGGATGCCTTCGCATGGTCCGCCTCGGATATGCCCGGCATCGATCTCGATTTCCTGTGCCACCACCTCAGCATGGACGCCACGGTCCGCCCCGTGCGCCAGAGAAGGAGAAAGTTCAATGAGGAGCGACAGCAGGTGGTGAAGGACGAAACGCAGAAGCTGTTGAACGCTGGCCACATCAGGGAGATTCAATACCCTGAGTGGCTTGCCAACGTCGTCTTGGTGAAAAAGGCGAATGGAAAATGGAGGATGTGGAGGCGTCGCAGGATAGGGCGCAGCATATGACGGATCTGGAGGAGTTGTTCGTCACAATATCCAAGTACCGCCTCAAGTTAAACCCTGAAAGTGTGTTTTCGGGGTAGAGGCCGGTAAGTTCTTGGGTTTTATGCTCACAGAAAGGGGGATAGAGGCGAACCCCGACAAATGCGCGGCGATTATCGCCATGCGAAGCCCGACGTCGGTAAAGGAGGTGCAACAGCTGACAGGGCGGATGGCGGCGCTCTAAGGTTTGTTTCGCCGGGGGAGAGAAGGGGCATCCATATTTCCAGTGCCTCAAGAGAAACAGTCGCTTTGCATGGACTGATGAGTGCGAAGCGGCTTTCATTAAGCTAAAGGAGTACCTAGCAACGCCACCGGTCCTCTGCAAACCGATAACGGGCGTGCCCCTCCGTGTATTTTACGTAACGGAGCGGGCTATCAGTTCTGTGTTGGTCCAGGAGCAGGACCAGAGTCAAAAGCCCATCTATTTTGTAAGCAAGGCATTACAAGGAGCTGAGACGAGATACCAAGCGCTGGAGAAGGCGGCGCTAGGTAGTGTTTCTGCCAGGAGGCTCCGTCATTACTTCCACAGCTTTACGGTGGTGGTGATGACAAACCTCCCTATACAGAAGGTGCTGCAGAAGCCTGATGTGGCGGGAAGAATGGTGCGCTGGGCGGTGGAACTGTCAGAATTCGACATCCAGTATGAGCCTAGAGGATCCATCAAAGGGCAGGTGTACGCAGATTTTATAGCGGAACTTTCGCCCGGAGGTGAGCAAGAGGTGGAAGTGGGCTCGCAGTGGCTGCTCTCGGTTGATGGCTCTTCCAACCAACAAGGGAGCGGTGCGGGAATAGTCTTGGAGGGACCCGACGGCATACTGATTGAGCAGGCCCTGCGCTTCGCCTTCAAGGCAAGTAACAATCAGGCGGAGTATGAAGCCCTAATAGCAGGAATGCTCCTGGCCAAGGAGATGGGCGCGCAAACCTCCTGGTGAAAAGCGACTCCCAGCTGATTACGGGGCAGGTGTCGGGTGAGTTCCAGGCGAAGGACCCACAGATGGCGTATCTGAAATACGTCCAGTTGTTGAAGGGAGCATTCAACGCTCTTGAGCTGATACATGTCCCGAGGGAGCAGAATGCCAGAGCTGACCTGCTTGCAAAGCTGGCCAGCTCAGGCAAGGGGGGTAGACAGAGGACAGTGATCCAAGAGACTCTCAAAGCTCCGCGTAGATTCGTGGAAGACAACAGGGTGGATGTCCTCCAGATTTATACAACAAGGGGAAGGCCGAGGAGTCATTGCTCTTTGACCCAAGATACGCAGAGGGCGCCCCGCATCAGCACGTACGCGGATGTGCCCGAGAGAGCAGATGCAGGTATGCGTTTTGACCAGGGAGACACCTGGATGACGCCCTACAAGCGATACCTGGCGGATGGGGCTCTCCCAGTAGAGCCTGAAGAGGGTAAAAAGGTCAAAAGAAACGCCGCAAGATATACCCTGGTGGATGGGGTGTTGTTCAGGCACGGTTTCACTCACCCTATCCTAACATGCGTAAGTGGCGACGAGTGCACCAGGATAATGGCAGAGCTACACGAAGGCATCTGCGGGAGCCACGTAGGGGAAGGTCCCTAGCCTCCAAGGTAATACGCGCAGGTTTCTTCTGGCCAACAGTGAAAAGACTGCGCACGACACGCCCAGCGGTGCAGGCAATGCCAAAAGCACGCCGACTGGCAAGGCGCCGCCAGAAGAATTGCGATCCATATACAGCCCGTGGCCTTTCCATACATGGGGAATCGACATCCTGGGCCCGTTCCCACTGGCAATCAGGCAGATGAAGTATTTGATCGTCGCCATCGAATACTTCAAATGGATAGAGGCAGAGCCCGTAGCACAGATCACTGCGCACAAGGTACAACATTTTGTGTGGAAGAACATTGTGTGCCGCTTTGGCGTACCTAGGCGCTTGATATCCGATAACGGGACCCAGTTTGCCAGTCAGCAGTTGAGAAATCTGTGCTGAGGTAGGAATAACAGTGTTCGCATCGGTTGAACACCCCCAGACCAACGGACAAGTGGAGTCAGCAAACAGAGTTTTGCTGAGGGGTTAAAGAGAAGGTTAGAAAAGCCAAAGGGGCGTGGGCGGAAGAGGTCCAAGGATCGTATGGGCATACCACACCACGCCCCAATCCTCTACCATGGAGACGCCTTTCAGTTTGGTGTACGGGTCGGACGCGATGATTCCAGTAGAAATACGAAAGCTCACCACGTTTTCAAAACTTTGTGGGAGGAATCCAATGAAGAAAGGCGGGTAAACCTGGATACTGGACGAGGCCAGGGGAAGAAGAATAAAAGCTGAAGCATGAAGAGAAGAGTAGAGCGACATAAAGCTCTAAGGTAAAGCCGCGACAGTTTCAGGTGGCGACCTAGTATGAGGAAGGCTCACCCATACGAGCTGGAGAATAAGCTGTCTCCCAAGTGGACCGGACCCTTCAGAGTTACGAGGCTAAGGGCAACGGTTCGTAACCTAGAGACCTTGGATGGAGGTCCTATCCCGCGCAGTTGGAATGCAGCCAACTTAAAATTTTATTTTAGTTGACTTATGTAAGCAGTGTAACAATTTAGTTGAAGGGGACACTCTTTTTCCCTCTCGGGGGTTTTTTAATGAGGTCACCCAAAT
>NW_027174313.1:0-15117 GCF_000499845.2 Phaseolus vulgaris | reverse complement strand
TCATACTCCGCCTGATTGTTACTCGCCTTGAAGGCGAAACGCAGGGCCTGCTCAATCAGTATGCCGTCGGGTCCCTCCAAGACTATTCCCGCTTCGCTCCCTTGTTGGTTGGAAGAACCGTCAACCGAGAGCAGCCACTGCGAGCCCACTTCCACCTCTTGCTCACCTCCGGGCGAAAGTTCCGCTATAAAATCTGCGTACATCTGCCCTTTGATGGATCCTCTGGGCTCATACTGGATGTCGAATTCTGACAGTTCCACCGCCCAACGCACCATTCTTCCCGCCACATCAGGCTTCTGCAACACCTTCTGTATAGGGAGGTTCGTCATCACCACCACCGTAAAGCTGTGGAAGTAATGACGGAGCCTCCTGGCAGAGAACACTACCGCTAGCGCCGCCTTCTCCAGCGCTTGGTATCTCGTCTCAGCTCCTTGTAAAACCTTGCTTACAAAATAGATGGGCTTTTGACTCTGGCCCTGCTCCTGGACCAACACAGAACTGATAGCCCGCTCCGTTACGGTAAAATACAAACGGAGGGGCACGCCCGTTATCGGTTTGCAGAGGACCGGTGGCGTTGCTAGGTACTCCTTTAGCTTAATGAAAGCCGCTTCGCACTCATCAGTCCACGCAAAGCGACTGTTTCTCTTGAGGCACTGGAAATATGGATGCCCCTTCTCTCCGCCGGCAGAAACAAACCTTAAGAGCGCCGCCATCCGCCTTGTCAGCTGTTGCACCTCCTTTACCGACGTCGGGCTTCGCATGGCGATAATCGCCGCGCATTTGTCGGGGTTCGCCTCTATCCCCCTTTCTGTGAGCATAAAACCCAAGAACTTACCGGCCTCTACCCCGAAAACACACTTTTCAGGGTTTAACTTGAGGCGGTACTTGGATATTGTGACGAACAACTCCTCCAGATCCGTCATATGCTGCGCCCTATCCTGCGACGCCTCCACATCCTCCATTTTCCATTCGCCTTTTTCACCAAGACGACGTTGGCAAGCCACTCAGGGTATTGAATCTCCCTGATGTGGCCAGCGTTCAACAGCTTCTGCGTTTCGTCCTTCACCACCTGCTGTCGCTCCTCATTGAACTTTCTCCTTCTCTGGCGCACGGGGCGGACCGTGGCGTCCATGCTGAGGTGGTGGCACAGGAAATCGAGATCGATGCCGGGCATATCCGAGGCGGACCATGCGAAGGCATCCAGGTGGCGCGAAATCACTTCTGCCACCCCTTCCTGTTCTTCTGGGCTCAGCGAACTCCCTAACTTGAATGTCTTGCCACCAATCTCCCTTTCTACAGCGTTGGTGGCTGGCTGTTCTCTGCTCTCATCCTCGACGGGCGCCGCCTTTTGCACGGCCGCCACGTCGCTAGGACCTTCCTCCATGGGTGCGTCTGCTTCGGACGTCGCCCTCGCCAGTATGGCCTCAATAGGTGTCGACCCCGCGGGCGTCGCCTCAATCATCGTCGTGTCCGCGCATGGCGGACGTTCATATACCATGAAAATGTTTCTCTTTGTTTTCAGGCTGTTCTCATAGCATTTCCTCGCCTCCTCCTGGTCTGACCTAATGACTATCACCTTACCACTGAGGTCTGGCAGCTTCATCTTCATGTGGCGTGTGGAGGACACCGCGTTCAAACGGTTTAACGCCGGCCTGCCCAGCAAAATATTGTAGGCGGAGTTGGCGTTCACGACCAGGTACCGGATGCTTTCGGTACGGGAGGCCTCTCCGTCCGTGAACGTAGTCCTCAACTCCAGGTATCCCCGGACTTCCACCTGGTTATCCCCAAACCCATACAGGCACCCCGTGTAGGGACTCAACAGATCGGGGGACAACCGTAACTTATTAAAGGTCGACAGAAACATGACGTCTGCCGAACTTCCTTGGTCGACAAGCACTCTGTGCACCTTCCTCCCGGCTGTGACGACTGAGATGACAATGGGGTCGTTGTCGTGGGGTACCACATCCCGGAGGTCTCCTCTTGTGAACACGAGATCCGACTCCCACGGCTCCCTCGAGAGTCTCTCTTCGATTGAATTGACCCCCCTCGCGTATTTCTTCCGCTGGGAGGCTGTGGGACCCGCCGGAAAAACCTCCAGCAATGGTGTGGACCTCGCCAAGCACAGGCATCTCGTGTGCTGGTTCTTCCGCCTGCGGCGGCGACAAGGTGGTGGTCGTCGTGGGCTCCGCGACATAATCCTTCAAAAACCCAGTCCTCACCAGCTCATCTAGCTGGTAGCCCAACAACAGGCAGTTATCAATGTGGTGCCCGAAAGCCTCGTGGAATTCGCACCAAGAGTCTTTGCGAGGCCCTAACACCTTGTCGGTCTTCGCCGGTCGCCTCAACCTCTCAGCTATGTTAGGCACGGCGATCAAATCCTTCAGCTCAACCACGAAGTTGTACCTCGCCGGTCTCGCTCTTTCTCTGGTCGGGCGATCGCCCCCCGCTGGACCCCGGGGCTGGGGCTTTCTAGCCTCGTAGGGGCGTCTCGCCTCTGGCTTTTTCCTTCCCGTCGTGGTCTCATTGACCCTGACGGGTTGAGCTCGCGCCGGTCCCCTCGGGCGTGAGGGTACGACGCTGGTGCGTTTCACGCACACCTCCCCTTCGGAAGCTATATGTTCTACCGCCCGACGCCGTAACTCAGCAAAAGTCCTGGGGCGGTTGCGAATGATAGACTCTCCAAAAGGACCGGGGCATACGCCTTTCACGAATGCGTACACGATCATAGGCTCCTCTGTCGTGCTAACCTTCACAACCTGGGCCCCGAAGCGATTAATGTACTCCTTCAGGGTCTCCCCCTGATACTGCTTCACATCGAACAAATCGTAGGAGACTGGCGACGGGGCTTTGTTTGGCAAGTATTGTTCCCTGAACAATCACGACAATTGGCGGAAAGATGTGATATGGCCATCCGGGAGGCTGATGAACCAGTCCATAGCCATCCCAGTCAGGGTGCTCATAAAGCTTGCACTTGGCAGCGTCAGAACCGCTTACCAGGACCATCTGTGTGTGAAATGCAGCAAGGTGCGTCTCTGGGTCCTCCATCCCGGTGAAGATCACCTTGGGCCCGCAAATGTGTTCGGGATCGCTGCATCTAGAATCTCCTGCGAGAGGGAGTAGAAAATTCCCTTGGTGGGGAATGGTTCTCCATCTCGTCATGTCCATGTTGCGCCCGATTATTTCTCAGGCCCTGATGCGGTGCATCCACCACCTGAGAAGCCCCCTGCAATGGTGTGGGTCTCCCCGTGGATAGGCATCTCGTGTTGCTGGGCTTCTCCACCTGCTGGCTGGGAACTCGACGCTCCCCCGTCCTTCTGTCCAGCAGATAGTCATTTAGGAACCCGCTCTTAACCAGATCGTCGAGCTGGTATCCTAAAGACAAACACGAGTCCAAAGTGTGACCAAAACATTGGTGGAACTCGCACCAGGCATCCGGCTTTGACCCCAGCACCTTGTCGCCCACCTTCTCAGGCGCTTTCAACCTAGCAGATATATTAGGAATGGCGATTAGATCCGCTAATCCCATGACAAACTTGTGCTTAGGCGGGCGATTGTATTCCCGGCGTGCTGGTTGCTGGCGCCCCTGGCTCCTTCCCTTGTTTCTCCTGTCGTAAGGATGGCGAGTCCTTTGGTCCTTTCTGGCCGCCGCCGCCGTTTCCAGCACCCTCTGCGGCTGGATCCTGGTCTGGGCGCGTGGCCTGGCGGGAGCCACGCTGCCTCTCTTCTCGGCGACTTCACTCTCGTCGGCGATGTGAGCCACCGCAAGCCGCCTGACTTCAGCAAACGTCGCGGGGTGAGCCCTGATCAAGGCCTCGCAGAATGGTCCTGGCTGCACCCCCTTCTTGAAGGCATAAACCAGTATTTCTTCATCCTTGGCCGGCGATCTGACCATCTGCGCTCCGAAGCGATTGAGGTAGTCTCTGAGGGACTCCCCATGGTACTGCCTTATATCAAACAGATCATAAGACACCCTGGGCGGTGCCTTATTCACGATGTACTGCTCGACAAAGATCTTCGAGAACTGTTGAAAATTGGTTATGTGGCCGTTAGGCAGGCTCACAAACCACTCCATCGCCGTTCCCTGGAGCGTACTCACGAACATCTTGCAGTAGACGGTGTCTGACCCTCCCGACAGCATCATCTACGTATGGAATGTGGTCACATGAGCCTCTGGATCCTCCACGCCGGTAAAGACAACCTTAACCGGAACCACGCTCGTGGAATAGGCGTGTCAGTAATCGCCTGAACAAAAGGCATTGGGAAAACACGAGGTGGCGTCGACGGCGCCACCTCTTTAGCAGAAGAACGTCCTTGCTGCTCCCGAAGAGCTTGACGCAGCTCCTCAGTCACCTTGCTGAGCTCCTCGTTCCTGGCGCGAGAGGCGACCAGGTCCTCATGTATCCTCGCCTGCTCTACGCGTGAGGCTTCCACAGTTGCCTGCAACGAGCGCATCATCTCTGCCATCTGCGCCATGGTCATGGCGGCGTCGCCTTCAGCAGCGACAGGCGCCACGGGGCTTGAACGATTGCTTCTCATTTTTCTCATGAACTTCAGCGAATCACGGAATGCAGCGAACAACACTTCAACCACGATCGAATCAGCGATCAACCAGAGAAAACAATGCGAAACTGCGTAAGAAAACTCAAGAACACCGTAAGCCTTCAAAGAAAACCACAACTTCACCAAAACCACCGCTTCCCGCGAACAACCAAACAAGCGAAAGAACTCGAACTTCCACCACACAGATTACGCGTAAGCAGCAGGAAACCTCACTCCACCGATCGAAAAGCCAAACGAACAGTACAAAATGCAACTTCACCGAACGAAACTCAAACAAACCGCGAACGATGGTTGCACCAGCACACAACCACGCAGAAAACTTCGAAAACTTCCAAGAACTCACGCTGTGGATGGAGAGCAAGTTTTACACGGCCCCACGGTGGGCGCCTGATGATCCTGCCTGTTGACCGGAACGCTGGAAACTGCCTCGTCAAAGGATCGACGTGCGCACCGCTTCTCACCTCCGTTCCTCTTCGGGATCTACCTCAAGAACCTGCAAAGAAACAGAACGGCGCCGCTGCGGCCGATCGCACTCCAACGCTCAAGTCAGTGACGGTATCACCAAATACTAAGAGGACAAGAACCGTGCAAATCCTCTCTCACAGTCAGCTCTAACTCGCAAGCGTAAAGAGTATGAACTGAACGTGCGTACCTCAGAAAGTTTGTTGAGAACTCTTATATACCTGGCTGTTTTCTCTCAGTTACAGACCTGGACACGTGGCTCGCATCCAGTCGTACACGTGCCATCATCTGGAGCCTCCTTGACTTGGCGTGCTTCTACTCTCATTTTGGTTAAGTTACTTATGCATGGTACTGCCCAGTGCATAGCTAACTTGGGAGTGCGATCTCTACTGGAGTTGGCGAGTTAGGGTGTCCTCATACACCTTCCCTGTGGTCTCGCCGGCCGCCTTCATAATCTGCTTCTCTTTCATCTTTGGCGATGTGCTTGCTCTGGCGATCTCCGACTGCTTGGTCGCCTGGGTCTACATCTGGCGACTTCATCTTTAACCTGGTGATCGCCGACTCTGGTAAGCTGGAAATCGGAACACGCCAATATAACAACTGACGACTACACGAGCCCCCCGACTTCCTTCCCTCTTGCCAACCTGGCGCCTTGCCAACACGCCTATACTGTAGCAGGGTGCCACGTCATCACTCCCGACCACCAGGGCGGTACACTTTATTTACATTAAAGAATAATTATGTTATATATTCAACTTGCATTTATAGAACATATGGTAAAGTTTGGGATTCTTTGGATATTGTAGTAATCTAAGAATTAAGAATAAATTATTCACTCGCACTCACTCTTTATGTTTGTATTATATACTTTGTAGATAAATCTTTAAAATGAACTTATGTTTATTTATGAGAAGTCAACTCTTTTGAACCACAATGGACATCAAATGGAAATCTCGATTTCAAAATAAATTGTCTTCCATCAAACCAAAATAATCAACTCATATTTTCTTAAAGTTACCAATCAAAGGTTTTACCCTGAGTTTTTCTTTTCTTAAGTTTACTTTTAAATTTTATCACAATAATTGCTTCTTTATTTTTAAATAAATCTATTAAATTTTACATTAATTACTTCATGTAAAATTTATATCCCGAAATTTATACATATTTTATATTTTATATAACATTTGCAAAATTTAAATAAGTATTTTTTTTCTTTACTCAATTATTATTTTTCTTTTTTTTTCAATTATTTCTTAATTTTTTTCAAATAATTTTTTTTAATATTAACCACTATAACTAAATAAATTTAATTTAATTAACTTATATCAAAATTTAAATTTCACTCTTCGACTGAAACCTTCAACCGTAACCGAAGAACAAGGACCACAATTGAAGACTGGAACCAGCAACAATTATTTGAGGACACGACCCCTTCCTAACTATGTAAGAATATATAACTTTATGACTAATGGTTTGATAAAATTAAAGTAGACATAATGACATTTTTGAAATTAAATTCATTTACAAATGTGGCTATAATAAATCAAGCGCTTTGATTTACATGCACTTTGATTTGTAATAGCTGCATTTGTAAATCAAAGCGTTTGATTTACGAATGCGGCTTTACCTATAGTCACATTAGTAAATCGAAGCACTTGATTTATGAATGCGGCTACTACAAATAGTCGCATTCTTAAATAATTTTTTATCCTAATTTCTGTTCCGTCCGGTTGACCGGGACGTCTTCGTGCGCGACCTCAACCGTCAGCTAGGGACTCCTTCCCACTGGTTACCTGTGGATTCCTGCAAAAAGAGGACAAAAGGGGCGCCCTAGCGGTCGTTTGCACTCCGACGCTCAAGTCAGCCAGCAAGAAACACCAAAACTGGGCACCTCCGTATTTGAGCACCGTGTATGGTACTCTGAAGGTGGTATAAAGAACTGTGTGTTGTGTGTATGTTTTCTCCCTCAGGCAAAGATCCTTCCCCAGTCCCTTGTCCGTAACCTCAAGCACGAGCAAGCAACTAGAGAGTTCTCTGGTAAATTTGCCAAAAGTTCGAACCCTGTTTCCAACATTCTCAGCGCTATTTAAACTACCCAAGCATTAAAAGCGCCTTTAATTACAAATGTAACGCACTCAATCAGCGTATCTAATTAGAAAACGTAGCGTATTTAAGACGTTGAAACGTTGGGAGCCATTATAGTACCTGAATGCTCGAAACGGAAACTGTATTAAATGACTTTAATTACCTGGCACCTGACTAAAGGGTGTTTCTATTTTGACATGGCTGTCGTACACGTGGAGGGCCTCACGACGCCGTGACCCCATCTAGGGGCGTTTCTGCCCATCTGGGAACGTTTCTACGTGTGAGTCCTCCTGCTTGGGAGTGCTACTGCGCTAGGGGTGACTTTTTGGGTGCCAACTCATGCCCCCAATCATCTAGTCACTTACTTTGAGAGCGTATCTGCCTTCCTCTCGTACCCTGCACCCGGCTACCCTGGGCGTGACCTTCCTCTTGAGTCGTATCTGTCCCAAAGGCGTCTCTGGGGCGGCAGGGGTACTTCCCGAGTCAGGCTGCCCTATACTGGTGCTGTTACTATGGCCTTGAAGCCACCTTTCTCTCCTCTTTATTACTGTTCCCTGGTTATACAGGGTTTGGGGCCTTCCCACGGCGTCGCCCCCTCCATGATCTTTCCTACCCATGGGTATCGGGGAGCCGCACCGTGATTGCCTTGACTTAATGATATTTGATTTTGGCGACGCCCTGGTTGGGCGACGCCTTCACCTAGGCGACGCCTTGCCTTGGCGACGCTTCCTCTTGGCGATGCTGGCACTTGGCGTCTCTCCACCTAGGCGACGCCCTGCGTTGACTTTGACCTTGACTTAGTCAACGCCTGGATACGGGACGGTACACAAGCCCCCCAGTCTTAAGCCGAAGACTTGTCTTCAGCGCAAAGACTAAGGCCTCGCCCACGCTGTCCACGTGCCATCCTGATGACGTGTCATTCCCTGCTGACTCAACAATTCTTCGAATTACTGACGTGACACTTTCTGAACCACAGTGGTGTCCTTAATGGCTGATTGGACATCCTCTGAAGCGGGAAAAATAATGCCCTTTGGGGCTACACTTAATCGCGTGCCACGTGGTTCATCGTGCGGTCATCTTTAAGAACCTCTTGCGCTCCCCTTGAGCGCTTAATCCTGCAACACGTGGCATCATCACACGGTCATCATTCGTTGTCCCTCGCGCTTCTAGTAACGTTTAAGTTACCCAAACCCCACGCTTGCAACCACTGTTACATCCACTTTCTCTGCCCTTCCTCACTGTTCATCTTCTCTGAATCCCTTCTCTCGCGACCCCTGCTCATTCGTGCTTCCGCTCTCCACGCCCTTCAGCCCCCAAAGGTACGGTTTTCCCCCTCCTTGATGATTCTCCTCACTGTATGAACTGCCTGGGACTGTCCATATTACTGCATTTCTTTGGATATCGTTTGTATGCTTCTTTGTTCCTCTCGTTCCCCTTTGCTCTCGTGTGGATAGGGCTCTCCTAGGATTCTTCCATTTTTTCCCCTTTTCTTCTCCCAACCCCTTTTCTCTGAACCCTTTCTTTCTCTTTTGATCTTCAGCTTTGGCATCGATGGCGAAAACCAAGACCGCCGCGCCTCCCCCGCTCCCTAAGTCTTATTATAAGGGCGAATACGACTGGGCCCCCGACGATCTTCTCGACGAATGCTCCCTCCTAAACTCTGTTGAGGACGTGGAGGCTCACAGGGGGGACCCTGCGCTTTATAATTTCAACGCCTTTCACAAAAATCACGACTCCCAAGTCCTGGTATGCCGGGTGCGACCTGGGATGCCCGTTTGTGCGGACTCTAGAGACACTGGGGGAAGCCCCTTCTTCTTCCTTTATCAAATGGTACTCAAGAGAGTGGGCCTGCGTCTACCCCTTACTTCCTTCGAGAAAGAACTGCTTACATAGACAAACACCGCCCCAGCCCAGCTCCACCCCAACAGCTGGGCTTTCGTAAGGGGGTTTCAGATTCTCTGCGGATATCTAGGTGTCCCCTCTTCCGTAGACGTTTTTCTTCACTTTTTCGAGGTAAAGAAACAGGGGAAGAGCCTATGGATGAGCTTTTCTGGCATCGCCGGGCGCATCATCCTTACGCTCTTCCAAAATTCGTTCAAAGGATGGAAAGGGAAATTCTTCAAAGTACGTGCGACCAAGCGCGATCCTACCATCCTAGAGGGCTTTCCCCTATACTGGACGGATAAGCCCATAACCATGAAGGCCCTGGCTTTGGATGAGCTTACCCCCTCCGACCGGGACGTGTGCAAAGCCTTGGCGGGACTGGGGTAGTCTTCGATACCGCCAAACTCATCGCGAACGAATTCAACGCCCATGGGCTTTCTACCTACTTTGGTATCTGCCCTTAATTGTTTATAATGCATTAGCTGTTGTGGTTATCTGCGTGTGTCTAGCCATAGAATTTCCCTTCTGCTTTATCTGAACTAACCTTTACTCTACTATTTTTCGCTGCTGCAGGTTCAGTGATGACTTCCTCGAGGCGGCTTGCTCTTGCCAAATTTTTGAAGAAGGCAAAATCTACTAAAGAGGGTGGGGACGCCGTCGCCTCTAACGTGCCCACCGTCGCTTCCCTGCCGACTCCTCCACCGTCTGCTTCTCCTCCTCCTATTGCCGCGGTTCCATTAGCCATGGCGTCGACCCCTGCCTCACCCGCCGCGCCCCCCGGTGATGGGAACTCTCTCAGGGACGATCCTCCTAGTGCCACATCACCGCCACCTCCACCAGCCCACGAGGAACGAGAGGAAAGGATTGACTTGGTTCCCCCGCCTTCGCCGTTGCCGCATCGTGACGCAGCTGAGGCCTCGGGCTCCGCCCCTCCTGTATCAGTCCCTGGCTCGACTTCTCGCAAACCCCGGATTCCTCGCCCCATTCATAGGGAGTTGACGTAGAGCTTCACCGAAGGAATGTCGCCGACTGATCCTCAAAAGGGGGGGCATGCCTTATTATATGGGGGCATTCCTGGCGGTGGCAATCAAGTGGCGCACTCAAGCTCGAAATGCTATCAAAGGGAGAGAGGCCCTTCGCAAGCTGAGACAAGAGGTGGGGGCGTTGAAGGAGGAGAAACAGAACTGGGGACTCAAGGAGGAAGCTTCCCAATCTCTGCTAAAACTGGCCCATGAGGGCAGGGAGGGAGCTGAGGCGTACGCGCGAGAACTGGAACAGGCGCATGCCGCTCAACTAGCCCAGCTCACCTCCTACCAAATCCAGAACATTGGCCTCCAGGAGGCGGCTCTTACATCCGAAGTGCAGCGAAGAAAACTTGAAGAGCTGGATGCTGCTTGGAGGCAGAAGCTAGGTGAGAGAGAGGACGCCTTGGCTGCGAAGGTTGAAGCTTTGAGCCTTCTCCAAGCCGAGGCTAACAAGCTCCGCGTGGAGAAGGAATTTCTGGAGAAGCAACTGACATCCAAGGACTCTAGGATTACGGAACTAGAGGGAGAGGTCCAAGAACTGACTGGGGAGATGGCGGGGGCGTTTGAAGAGGGCTTCCAAGAGGCTCTGACCTAGGCGTCCTGCGAGAACCCTGGCATCAATATTTCAAACTGCGACCCCACACACCATGTCGTCGACGGGAAGGTCGTGCCCATGGACTTGGATGACTGAACCGCTGTCTCTCACCCGCCACCTTTACCTTCAAGCTTAATTCCTTTATACTTTACCTTTGCTTTTGACTCTCTCTGTTAAACTTGTAATTCTTTGAACCATCTGTACTCTTGTTACAAATCTGGGTGTTCGTATGATTGCTTTTGTGCCTTCGCGATATAGAATCCTCCCTGTGCGCTCTTACTCTCATTCTTTGCCTTCGTGCGCTTCGGTTATTTTATTTGCGTTTTGCCCGTTTCTTTCACTTCGTTGGACGGCCTTGTACGCCCGGGAAAGGTCACGTGCCAACCCTCACGCCCATGGAGAGGCTCACCTAGTGACGTCGTATCGTCCACGGGGTGTCTCTAACACCGAAACGGTTCTTTCTTTGATCCTTAGCACCCGGCGCCCACGCCTAAGGAGAGGCCTGCTACAGCAACGCCGTATCGTCCCCGGGTGTCTAAAACGTCGAGTGCTCTAGGGGGGGGGTCGTTCCCTCTATGGTCTTTCCTTCCCATAGGTATCGGGGAACACCCTGCCAGCGATTCGCTGGTGTTTGGCGGTCTTATCTCCCTCCACAGTCTTTCCTACCCGTGGGTATCGGGGAGGTGACGCCAGCAACTAACTCTACCCCCTTCAATTTCGTCTCCCTCCACAGTCTTTCCTACCTGTGGGTATCAGGGAGGCGACCCTGCTGATATTTGGGTTGGCGACGCCCGCGACGTCTCACGCTGGCGTCGCCCTTCACGTCCCTCTGGGCGACGCCTTGGGCGTTATCTTTACTTCGACATTGACTTTGATCCTTGCCTTGGTCGACGCTTGATGACAGCGAAGAGCTCAAGGTTTTGTCCGTGCCATCCACGTGGCGCTTCTTGTATGGCTGATGGGACGTTCCGTCATTCGACTTGATCCACGTGGCGCTTCTTGTATGGTTGATGGGACATTCGTCATTCCACTGAGTCCTGACTCCTGCTGTGCCCCTGACCCACTTTCGACGGCGCATCGTACCACTGGATATTCTGTTGATACGACGTTCTCTGAGTTTAACCAGCGGTGCCAGGTCATCCTTTCATCTTCCGCCACGTGGCTCGATTGTGCGGTGCATCCATTCGCATTGTTTAATGCCCTCACTGCAATACTTGCTTCGTTTGGCGCTCTAACCGCTTTATTTAACTCTTCAAACTCTGGAACCATTCTCATCATTTCTGCACTCTTCGTAACCTACTTACACTCTCTTTTCTTGCACCCTTTCTTCTTGCACCCTTTCTTCTCTCGCGAAGCATTCTTCCAGTGTTCGTTCCCACCAGCGTTTTACCCTTGCCAACTTCAAACCTCTGATTCTGTTAAAGAATGTCTTCTCGCTACTCCCCCAGGGTTAACCCAAGGACTTGTACCTTGGGCTTCGAGGAGCTTCTTGACGAATGCTCATGCTTACTCTCCACCAGGGCCATAAGGGAACACAAAGGGGATTCATGCTCCTATGATCACCGGCCTTCGCGAGGAGGCATGACGACGACATTGCTGTGCTCCCTTGCACTCTAGGGGAGCCAGTATGTGGAGACGAACGGGCCAATGAAGGGGTCCCCTTCTTTTACCTTTACCAGGTGGTTTTCAAGACCATCGGAGTGCGCCTACCCTTCTCCTGGTTCGAGAAGGAACTGCTGACGGAGATCAATGTCGCTCCGGCCCAGTTATACCCCAACAGCTGGGCCTTTGTCAAAGCCTTCGACATCCTCTTCGGGTTTCTGGGTTGTGCGCCCTCGGTTGACCTCTTTCTTCACTTCTTTGAGGTGAAGAGGCAGAGGCACAACCTCTGGGTAACTCTCAGTAACGTTCCCGGGAGAGTTCTCCTCACACCCTTCCAAAGCTCGTTCACCGGGTGGAAAGGCCGGTTCTTCAAGATCTGCCGTACTGACCTTGTTCCCGACGCTCTGGATGGGTTTCCGCTGTACTGGGTGAGAGAGACGAGGGCCCTCAAAACCAAACCCTTCAAGAAGCTGGCTCCAAGTGATCAAATAGCTTGCCGGATTCTTGCTGAGGCGGGAGGTTTTGACTCTGCCACTTTGATCAGCTTGGAGTTCAACGCTGGAACTCTCGAAAAGTACATATGTAAGAGTCGCTGCCCTAGAAACTTCGGCCTTTTTGCTTTTAACGTGTCTGTCTTGCTTCATGGTGTCTCTGACACATTTATCTCCCTTGGTGCAGGTTCGAAAATAAACCAAGAGAGGAGGACACGACTTACTCGAGCTCTGCGGGCTAGGAATGGGGTTTCGCCTTCCTCCAGTGCTGATTCCGATGGCCACTGAGAAATGGCTTGTTCGTGTTTTTGCATGATCTGTAGTGTTTGCTCCATTTGTGCTACTCCCATTGTATCGAACATTGCTTGTAACAACAACTTTTCTATATCATACTTGATTTTTTGCAACGCCACTTTACTTTGCATATGTTTCGCATACCGCGCGCTTTTCTTTCGTCTGTTCTTCCAACGGCGCCTGCCTTCATCCAGGCGACGCCTTCACCTAGGCGACGCCTTTCCCTAGGCGACGCCTTCTTTCCTGGCGACGCCTTCACCTAGGCGACGCCTTCGCCTAGGCGACATCTTCTTTTTGGCGACGCCTCACATTACTTCAAACGGAGAAAGATAAAGGCTAAAACCAAGGCACTTCTTTTTCTCAAACTGGTTTCCTTTTATTTGGGTGACCTCATTAAAAAACCCCAGAGGGAAAAAGAGTGTCCCCTTCAACTAAATGTTACATGGCTGCTTACATAAGTCAACTAAAATAAAATTTTAAGTTGGCTGCATTCCAGCTGCGCGGGATGGACCCCATCCAAGGTCTCTAGGTTATACGACCGTTGCCCTTAGCCTCGTATCTGAAGGGTCCGGTCCACTTGGGAGACAGCTTATTCTCCAGCTCGTATGGGTGAGCCTTCCTCATAACTAGGTCGCCACATGAAACTGTCGCGGCTTTACCTTAGAGCTGTATTGTCGCTCTACTCTTCTCTTCATCGCTTCAGCTTTATTCTGCTTCCTCCCTGGCTCGTCCAGTAGGTCCAGGTTTACCCGCCTTTCTTCTTGTTGGATTCTCCGCCACAAGTTTTGAAAACGTGGTGAGCTTTCATGTATCTACTGGAATCATCGCGTCCGACCCGTACACCAAACTAAAGGCGTCTCCATGGTGGAGATTGGGGCGTGGTGTGGTATGCCCACGATCCTTGGTACCTCTTCCGCCCAGCCCTTTGGCTTTTCCAACCTTCTCTTTAACCCCTCTCAGCAAAACTCTGTTTGCTGACTCCACTGCCCATTGTCTGGGGGTGTTCAACTGATGCAACACTGTTTGATTCCTACCTCAGCACATAGGTTTCTCAACTGTGACTGGCAAACTGGGTCCCGTTATCGGATATCAGCGCCTAGGTACGCCAAAACGGCACACAATGTTCTTCCACACAAAATGTTGTACCTTGTGCGCAGTGATTGTGCTACGGGCTCTGCCTCTATCCATTTGGTGAAGTATTCGATGGCGACGATCAAATACTTCATCTGCCTGATGCCAGTGGGAACGGGCCCAGGATGTCGATTCCCCATGTATGGAAAGGCCACGGGCTGTATATGGATCGCAACTCTTCTGGCGGCCCTTGTGCCAGTCGGCGTGCTTTTGGCATTGCCTGCACCGTGGGCGTGTCGTGCGCAGTCCTCTTTCACTGTTGGCCAGAAGAAACCTGCGCGTATTACTTGGAGGCTAGGGACCTTCCCCCTACGTGGCTCCCGCAGATGCCTTCGTGTAGCTCTGCCATTATCCTGGTGCACTCGTCGCCACTTACGCATGTTAGGATAGGGTGAGTGAAACCGTGCCTGAACAACACCCCATCCACCAGTATACTTGCGGCGTTTCTTTTGACCTTTTTACCCTCTTCAGGCTCTACTGGGAGAGCCCCATCCGCCAGGTATCGCTTGTAGGGCGTCATCCAGGTGTCTCCCTGGTCAAAACGCATACCTGCATCTGCTCTTCTTCGGGCACATCCGCGTACGTGCTGATGCGGGGCGCCCTCTGCGTATCTTGGGTCAAAGAGCAATGACTCCTCGGCCTTCCCCTTGTTGTATAAATCTGGAGGACATCCACCTGTTGTCTTCCACGAATCTACGCGGAGCTTTGAGAGTCTCTTGGATCACTGTCCTTGTCTACCCCCCTTGCCTGAGCTGGCCAGCTTTGCAAGCAGGTCAGCTCTGGCATTCTGCTCCCTCGGGACATGTATCAGCTCAAGAGCGTTAATGCTCCCTTCAACAACTGGACGTATTTCAGGTACGCCGCCATCTGTGGGTCCTTCGCCTGGAACTCACCCGACACCTGCCCCGTAATCAGCTGGGAGTCGCTTTTCACCAGGAGGTTTTGCGCGCCCATCTCCTTGGCCAGGAGCATTCCTGCTATTAGGGCT
>NW_027174312.1:0-15269 GCF_000499845.2 Phaseolus vulgaris | reverse complement strand
AAGCCAATCCATCCAACATGGTTAAGGCCAAAACCCAATGAAGATTAATTCCTTTTGCAACCAAACTTTTCACACTTCATTTTGCATAAATATTGACAATTCCCCACCGAGCTCCAAACTAATACTTCACTTTTTCACCAATTTGCAACCAAGCCACAAAAAGCCAATCCACCCAACTTGGCTAAGCCAAAACCCAACCAAGATCAATTTCTTTTGCAACCAAACTTTTCAGAGCTCATCCTGCATAAATTTGTGACACTTCCCCACAAAGATTGCTCAAAAACCATGATTCACATTTTCACCAATTTTGCTAACCAAGGCACAAAAAGTCAATCCACACAACTTGGCTAAGCCAAAACCCAACCAAGATCAATTCCTTTTGCAACCAAATTTGTCACACCTCATTTTGCATGCATTTGTGCTAGTTTCCCAACAGATTGCTCAAAAACCACGACTTCACTTTTTCACCAATTTTGCTACCTAGTCACAAAACGACAAGCCAGAAACATGGCTAAGCCAAAACCCAACCAAGATCAGTTCCTTTTTGCAAAAAAACTTTCTCACCTCATTTTGGATGAATTTGTGACAATTCCTCACCAAGATTTCCCAAAAACCATCACTCCACTCTTTCACCAATTTGCTACCAAGGCACAAAAAGCCAATCCATCCAACTTGGCTAAGCCAAAACCCAACGAAGATTTAATTCCTTTTGCAACCAAACTTTTCACACTTCATTTTGCATACATATGTGACACTTCCCCACTAAGATTGTTTCCAAAACCATGATTTCACTTTTTCACCAAATTTTGCTACCAAGCACAAAAGTCAATCCACACAACATGTAAGCCAAAACCCAACCAAGATCAATTCCTTTTGAAAACCAAATTTTTCACACCTCATTTTTCTTGCATTTGTGCTAGTTCCCCAACAAGATTGCTCAAAAACCACCACTTCACTTTTTCACCAATTTTGCTACCTAGTCACAAAACGACAAGCCACGAAACATGGCTAAGCCAAAACCCAACCAAGATCAGTTCCTTTTTGCAACAAAACTTTTCTCACCTCATTTGGATGAATTTGTGACAATTCTTCACCAAGATTTCTCAAAAACCATCACTTCACTCTTTCACCAATTTGCTACCAAGGCACAAAAAGCCAATCCATCCAACTTTGTTAAGCCAAAACCCAATTAAAGAATTCCTTTTGCAACCAAACTTTCACACTTCATTTTGGATACATATGTCACACTTCCCCACCAAATGCTCCAAAACCATGACTTCACTTTTTCACCAAATTTTGCTACCAAGGCATAAAAAGTCAATCCACACAACTTGGCTAAGCCAAAACCCAACCAAGATCAATCCTTTGCAACCAAATTTTTCACACCTCCTTTTAGATGCATTTGTGACAATTCCCCACCAAAATTGCTCAAAAACCACGACTTCACATTTTCACCAATTTTGCTACCTAGTCACAAAAAGACAAGCCCACGAAACATGGAAAACCAAAAACCCAACCAAGATCAATTGTTTTTGCAACCAAACTTTTCTCACCTCATTTTGGATGCATTTGTCCAATTCCTCACCAAGATTTCTGAAAGACCATCACTTCACTCTTTCACCAATTTTGCTACCAAGGCACAAAAAGCCAATCCATCCAACTTGGCTAAGCCAAAACCCAACGAAGATTAATTCCTTTTGCAACCAAACTTTTCACACTTCATTTTGCATACATATGTGACAATTTCCCACCAATATTGCTCCAAAAACCAATACTTCACTTTTCACCAATTTTGCAACCAAGCCACAAAAAGCCAATCCACCCAACTTGGCTAAGCCAAAACCCAACCAAGATCAATTCCTTTAACAACCAAACTTTCACTCCTCATTTTGCATACATTGTGACACTTCCCCACTAAGATTGCTCAAAAGCCATGACTTCACTTTTTAACCAATTTTCCTACCAAGCACAAAATGTCAATCCACCACTTGGCTAAGAAAAAACCCAACCAGGATCAATTCCTTTTGCAACCAAATTTTTTTACACCCTTTTGCATGCATTTGTGACAGTTCCCACCAAGATTGCTCAAAAACCACAACTTCACCTTTTCACCAATTTTGCTACCTAGTCAAAAAAGAAAAGCCACGAAACTTGGCTAAGCCAAACCCAACCAAGATCAATTCCTTTCGCAACCAAACTTTTTCACCTCATTTTGCATACATTTGTGACACTTCCCCACTAAGATTGCTCAAAAACCATGGCTTCACTTTTTCACCAATTTTGCTACAAGGCACAAAAAGAGTCAATCCACACAACTTGGCTAAGCAAAAACCGAACCAGGATCAATTCCTTTTGCAACCAAATTTTTCACACCTCATTTTCCATGCATTAGTGACAGTTCCCTACCAAGATTGCTCAAAAACCACAACTTCACTTTTTCACCAATTTTGCTACGTAGTCACAAAAAGAAAGCCAAGAAACTTGGCTAAGCCAAAACCCAACCAAGATCAATTCCTTTTTGCAACAAAACTTTTCTCACCCCATTTTGGATGAATTTGTGACAATTCCTCACAAAGATTTCCAAAAACCATCATTTCACTCTTTCACCAATTTTGCTACCAAGGCAAAAAAAGCCAATCCATCCCAACTTGGTTAAGCCAAAACCAATGAAGATTAATTCCTTTTGCAACCAAACTTTTCACAGCTCATTTTGCATACATTTCTGACACTTCCCCACTAAGATTGCTCAAAACCATGACTTCACATTTTCACCAATTTTGCTACCAAGGCACAAAAGTCAATCATCCACAACTTGGCTAAGCCAAAACCGAACCAAGATCAATTCCTTTTGCAACCAAATTTTTCACACCTCATTTTGGATGCATTTGTGACAATTCCCCACCAATATTGCTCAAAAACCACGACTTCACTTTTTCACAAATTTTGCTAGCAAGGCAGAAAAGCCATCCACCCAACTTGGCTAAGCCAAAACCCAACCAAGATCAATTCCTTTTGCAACCAAATTTTTCACACCTCATTTTGCATGCATTTGTGACAGTTCCCCACCAAGATTGCTCAAAAACCACGACTTCACGTTTACCAATTTTGCTACCTAGTCACAAAAAGAGAATCCTCGAACTTGGATAACCAAAACCCAACCAAGATCAATTCCTTTTTGCAACCAAACTTTTCTCACCTCATTTTGGATGCATTTGTGACAATTCTCTCACCAAGATTTCTAAAAGACCATCACTTCACTCTTTCACCAATTATGCTACCAAGGCACAAAAAACCAATCCATCCAACTTGGCTAAGCCAAAACCCAACGAAGATTAATCCTTTTGCAACCAAACTTTAACACTTCAATTGCATACATATGTACAATTCCCCACCAAGATTGCTCCAAAACCAATACTTCACTTTTTCACCAATTTTGCTACCAAGGCACAAAAAGCCAATCCACCCAAATTGGCTAAGCCAAAAACCCAACCAAGATCAATTCCTTTAGCAACCAAACTTTCACACCTCATTTTGCATACATTTGTGACACTTCCCACTAAGATTGCTCAAAAACCATGACTTCAGTTTTTCACCATTTTTGCTACCAAGGCACAAAATGTCAATCCACGAAACATGGCTAAGCAAAACCCAACTAGGATCAATTCCTTTTGCAACCAAATTTTTTACTCCTCATTTTGCATGCATTTGTGACAGTTCCCACCATGATTGCTCAAAAACCATAATTTCACTTTTATACCAAATTTTGCTACCTATCACAAAAAAAAAACCACGAAACTTGCTAAGCCAAACCCAACCAACATCAATCCATTTTTGCAACAAAACTTTTCTCACTTCATTTTGGATTATTTTGTGACAATTCTCAGCAAGATTTCTCAAAAACCATCACTTCACTCTTTCACCAATTTTGCTACAAGGCAAAAAAAGTCAATCCACACAACATGGCTAAGCCAAAACCCAACCAAGATCAATTCCTTTGCAACCAAATTTTCACACCTCCTTTTGGATGCATGTGTGACAATTCCCTACCAATATTGCTCCAAAACCACGACTTCACTTTTTCACCAATTTTGCTACCTAGTCACAAAAAGACAAGCCACGAAACTTGGATAACCAAAACCCAACCAAGATCAATTCCTTTTTGTAACCAAACTTTTCACTACTCATTTGGCATACATTTGTGACAGTTCCCACTAAGATTTTTCAAAAACATCACTTCCCTCTTTCACCAATTTTGCCACCAAGGCACAAAAAAGCCAATCCATCCAACTTGGCTAAGCCAAAACCCAAACGAAGATTAATTCCTTTTGCAACCAAACTTTTCAACTTCATTTTGCATACAGATGTGACAATTCCCCACCAAGATTGCTCCAAAACCAATAATTCACTTTTTCACCAATTTTGCTACCAATGCACAAAAAAGCCAATCCACCCAACTTGCAAACCCAAAACCCAACCAAGCTCAATTCCTTTTGCAACCAAAAAGTTTCACAACTCATTTTGTTATACATTTGTGACACTTCCCCACCAATATTGCTCAAAAACCGACGACTTCACTTTTTCACCAAGTTTGCTACAAGGCACAAAAAGCCAATCCACCCAACTTGGCTAAGCCAAAACCGAACCAAGATCAATTCCTTTTGCAACCAAACTTTTCATAGCTCATTCTGCATACATCTGTGACACTTCCCCACTAAGATTTCTCAAAAACCATGACTCCACTTTTTCACCAATTTGCTACCAGGCACAAAAAGCAATCCATCCAACTTGGCTAACCCAAAACCCAACGAAGATTAATTCCTTTTGCAACCAAAATTTTCACACTTCATTTTGCATACATTTGTGACAATTCCCCACCAATATTGCTCCAAAACCAATACTTCACTTTTTCACCAATTTTGCAACCAAGCCACAAAAAGCCAATCCACCCAACTTAGCTAAGCCAAAACCCAACCAAGATCAATTCTTTTAGCAACCAAACTTTTCACTCCTCATTTGCATACATTTGTGACACTTCCCCACTAAGATTGCTCAAAAGCCATGACTTCACTTTTTAACCAATTTTGCTACCAAGGCACAAAAAGTCAATCCACACAACTTGGCTAAGAAAAAACCCAACCAGGATCAATTCCTTTTGCAACCAAATTTTTTACACCTCATTTTGCATGCATTTGTGACAGTTCCCCACCAAGATTTCTCAAAAACCACACTTCACTATTTCACCAATTTTGCTACCTAGTCAAAAAAAGAAAAGCCACGAAACTTGGCTAAGCCAAAACCCAACCAAGATCAATTCCTTTTTGCAACCAAAACTTTTCTCACCTCATATTGGAATTTGTGACAATTCCTCACCAAGATTTCTCAAAAAAGTATCACTTCACTCTTTCACACATTTTGCTACCAAGGCACAAAAAAGCCAATCCATCCAACTTGGCTAAGCCAAAACCCAACGAAGATTAATTCCTTTGCAACCAAACTTTCACACTTCATTTTGCATACATTTGTGACACTTCCCCACTAAGATTGCTCCAAAAACCATGACTACTTTTCACCAATTTTGCTACCAAGGCACAAAAGTCAATCCACACAACTTGGCTAAGCCAAAACCCAACCAAGATCAATTCCTTTGCAACCAAATTTTTCACACCTCATTTTGGATGCATTTGTGGCAATTCCCCCCCAATATTGCTCAAAACCACGACTTCACTTTTTCACACAATTTTGCTAGCAAGGCACAAAAAGCCAAATCATCCAACTCTGCTAAGCCAAAACCCAACGAATATTAATTCCTTTTACAACCAAACTTTTCACACTTCATTTGCATACATAGTGACAATTCCCGACCAATATGCTCCGAAAACCAATACTTCACTTTTTCACCAATTTTGCTACCAAGGCACAAAAAGCCAATCCACCCAACTTGGCTAAGCCAAAACCCAACCAAGCTCAATTCCTTTTGCAAACCAAAATTTTCACAACCATTTTTCATAAATTTGTGACACTTCCCCACTAAAGATTGCTCAAAAACCATGACTTCACTTTTTCACAATTTTGCTACAAGGCATAAAAAGTCCAATCCACCAACTTGGCTAAGCCAAAACCCAACCAAGATCAATTCCTTTGCAACCAAATTTTTCACACCTCATTTTGGATGCATGTGACAATTCCCCACCAAGATTGCTCAAAAACCACGACTTCAATTTTTCACCAATTTTGCTACCTAGTCACAAAAAGAAAAGCCACGAAACTTGGCTAACGAATACCCAACCAAGATAATTCCTTTTTGCAACCAAACTTTTCTCACCTCATTTTTTATGCATTTGTGACAATTCCTCACCAAGATTGCTAAAAAACCATCACTTCCCTCTTTCACCAATTTTGCTACCACGCACAAAAGCCAATCTATCCAACTTGGCTAAGCCAAAACCCAACGAAGATTAATTATTTTTGCAACCAAACTTTTCACACTTCATTTTGCATACATTTGTGACAATTCCCCACCAATATTGCTCAAAACCACGACTTCACTTTTTCACCAATTTTGCTACAAGCACAAAAAGCCAATCCACCCAACTTGGCTAAGCCAAAACCCAACCAAGATCAATTCCTTTTGCAACCAACTTTTAATAGCTCATTTGCATACATTGTGACACTTCCCCACTAAGATTTCTGAAAAATCATGACTCCACTTTTTCACCAATTTTGCTACAAGGCACAAAAAGTCAATCCACACAAACTTGGCTAAGCTAAAACCCAACCAAGATCAATTCCTTTTGCAACCAAATTTTTCACACCTCATTTTGGATGCATTTGTGACATTTCCCCACCAAGATTGCTCAAAAAAGCCAAATCATCCAACTCTGCTAAGCCATAGCCCAGCGAATATTAATTTCCTTTTGCAACCAAACTTTTCACACTTCATTTTGCATACATTTGTGACAATTCCCCACCAAGATTGCTCCAAAACCAATACTTCACTTTTTTCACCAATTTTGCTACCAAGGCACAAAAAGCCAATCCACCCAACTTGGCTAAGCCAAAACCCAACCAAGATCAGTTCCTTTTGCAACCAATTTTTCACAGCTCATTTTGCATACATTTGTGACACTTCCCCACTAATATTGCTAAAAAACCATGACTCCACTTTTTCACCAATTGTTCTACCAAGGCACAAAAAGTCAATCCACACAACTTGGCTAAGCCAAAACCCAACCAAGATCAATTCCTTTTGCAACCATATTTTTCACACCTCATTTTGCATGCATTTGTGACAATTGCTGATAGCATTCTTATGAGCTCTTCTTTGATTTTGATGATGATGGTTGCGGAAGCTTAGTGGAGGAGAGTGTTACAAGGCCTTCCTAGGAAGTATGGGTGCCTTGAAGATGCATGAGCAGTAGTGAAGGTTGGAGTGGTTCGGCCATCTCCATTTTGAGGGTGAAGGTTGAAGACTAAAACCGTAATTCTAGAGAGAATTTGGCAGGGAGCAATTTAAATGGCATTTGGGCAGCATTTCATTACTCAAAATAGTCTTGCAAATACATGAGCCAAGCCCTCTTATTTATAGTGTTTAGAGGGCTAGAAATTCAAAAGAAAGTGGAGGGAAGATTCAGAGAAGCATTTGAATTTGGAACCAATTCCTAGTCAGAAGGAAAGTGTGACTTGGACTATTTTTTTGGCACCTCCTAAATCTACACCTACACCTTCTTTTTATGTCACATGGAAGGTGTGGCGTAGCTTTATACATTTGCACCTCTTATATTTATATCTGCACCTCCCTTAATGTTCTACTAAAAATACTCAAAAGTAATTACAAAAGAAAGACATCCAATGATGCTTAGTTGGCCCATATCTTCTATTTGTTGGGCTTGAGCTGAAGCTTGAACTTGTATTTGGGCTTGGGCTTGGGTTTTTTCATCATGGGCTTGGGCCTTTTCCATCAATTGCCCTCCAAGATTGCTCAAAAACCACGACTTCACTTTTTCACCAATTTTGCTACAAAGGCACAAAAAGAAGGACAAGCCACCAAACTTGGTTAAGCCAAAACCAACCAAGATCAATTCCCTTTGCAACCAAACTCTTTACACCTCATTTTGGACGCATTTGTGACAATTCCCCACAGAGATGCTCAAAAACCACGACTTCACTTTTCACCAATTTTGATACCAAGGCACAAAAGCAATTCTACCCAACTTGAGTAAGCCAAAACTCAACCAAGCTCATTTCATTTTGCAACCAAACTTTTCGCACCTCATTTTGCATGCATTTGTGACAATTCCCCACAATGATTGCTCAAAAACCATGACTTCACTTCTTCACCAATTTTACTACCAAGGCACAAAAAGCCAATCCACCCAACTTGGCTAAGCTAAAATCCAACCAAGATCAATTTCTTTTGCAACCAAACTTTTCCAACCTCATTTTGCATGCATTTATGACAATTCCCCACCAAGATTGCTCAAAAACCATGACTTCACTTTTCCACCAATTTTGCTACCAAGGCACAAAATCAAGGCCAAGTCACCAAACATGGCTAAGCAAAAACCAACCAAGATCAATTCCTTTTGAAACCAAACTCTTCACACCTCATTTTGGATGCATTTGTGACAATTCCTCACAGAGATTGCTAAAAAACAACGACTTCACTTTTTCACCAAATTTGATACCAAGGCACAAAAAGCAAATCTATCCAACTTGAGTAAGCCAACACTCAACCAAGATCATTTCCTTTGCAACCAAACTTTTCGCACCTCATTTTGCATGCATTTATGACAATTCCCCACCATGATTGCTCAAAAACCATGACTTCACTTTTCACCAATTTTGCTACCAAGGCACAAAAAGCCAATCCACCCAACTTGGCTGGCTAAGCTAAAATCCAACCAAGATTAATTTCTTTTGCAACCAAACTTTTCCAACCTCATTTTTCATGCATTTATGACAATTCCCACCAAGATTGCTCAAAAAACCATGACTTCACTTTTTCACTAATTTTGCTACCAAGGCACAAAATCAAGGCCAAGCCACCAAATTTGGCTCACCCAAACCCAACCAAATCAATTCCTTTTGCAACCAAACTCTTCACAACTCATTTTGGACGCATTTGTGACAATTCCCCACAGAGATTGCTCAAAAAACCACGATTTCACTTTTTCAGCAATTTTGCTACCAAGCAAAAAAAGTCAATCCACCCTACCTGTGATGGAAGAGGCCCCAACAGCAATCCATGGAAAGGCCACCTAAATATCAAAATGAGGCAACCACTAGAGTTATGGTCAAAGAGGGGCCAAGAGGACACATTCTACATGTCATAAACTCTAGTGTAGAATAGTTTTTACATTTTTTTGTCAAAAGTAGCATAGTTTAATTCTTTTGTATTTTTATTGAAACATGCAAAGTGATATCTAAAATGCTAACCTAAGATTAATTAGAGTTTCCTACTCCTAATTAAACTTAGGTCCAACCCACATTTAGCCTAAGTGGAGCGTAAGGTTCTAGAACTCCTAGCACATGGAAGAATTCTAGAACCTACCTCACATGTGCTGAATTTTTGGAGCCACCTTCCCATGTGCCAACTTTTGAATTTTCCCTCCAATTCTCTTTTCATGTTCAGGCCCACTCTTGTTATATATAGAGGAGCTTGGGTCATGTAAATGCAAGAATATAATTGAGTATTGTTATGCTGCCAAACTTGAGCCATACTTTACTCCCTTGCCTAGAATTTTGGTCCTTAATTCAATCCTTTCACCTTCCAAAAGGGGTTGGTCGAACCTCGCTAAATTCCCTTCTCTTCATGCACTTCCAAGGCAGCCACACCTCTAGAGGGCCTTGTTCCATCAACAAACTACAAAGCTTCCGAAACCACCCAAAATTCACAAAAAGAAGACCTCAATGCCATCAACTTGGCTAAGCCAAACCCAACCAAGATCAATTCCTTTTGCAACCAAACCTTTTCAGACCTCATTTTGCATGCATTTGTACACAATTCCCCCACCAAGATTGCTCAAAAACCATCACTTCACTTTTTCACCAATTTTGCTACCAAGGCACAAAAAGCCAATTTGATGGAAGGAAAAATGCTATCCAAATTACATGCAAAAGTGAGCACATGGGAGCACATGGAAAGTGTGAGCACATGGTGCACCTACTCTTCACATGCCCGGATTGTTTAAGAGAAAATGAGGTAGGTTCTAGAATACTTCCTTGTGGTTTGGTCTAGAAGTTTTTCGCCCCTAGGTCTAGCTAATTGGGTCGGCCCAAAGTTTACTTAGAAATGGATATTTCTAATTAAACTTAGGTTTAGCCTTTTAAGTAACACTTTGCATGTTTCATCATATTTTACCAAATGACTTAAACTATGCTACTTTCACTAGAAAAGTAAGAAGAATTATCACACACTAGAGTCTATGACATGTAAAATGTGTCCTTTTGACCCCTCTTTGACCATGACTATAGTGGTTGCCTCAATGTAGCATTTTAGTGGCCTCTCAAAGAATTGGTGTTGGGACTCTTCCATCACAAATCCACCCAACTTGGCTAAGCCAAAACCCAACCAAAGAATCTATTCCTTTTGCAACAAACTTTTCACATCATTTTGCATACATTTGTGACAATTCCCCACCAAGATTACTCAAAAACCATGACTTCACTTTTTCACCAATTTTTGCTACCAAGGCACAAAAACAAGGCCAAGCCACCAAACTTGGCTAAGCCAAAACACAACCAAGATCAATTCCTTTTGCAACAAACTCTTCACACCTCATTTTGGACGCATTTGTGACAATTCCCCACAGAGATTGCTAAAAACCATGACTTCACATTTTCACCAATTTTGCTACCAACCCACCAAACTAGGCAACCACTAAACATGGCAAAGCCAAAAACCCAACCAAGATCAATTCCTTTTGCAACCAAACTTTTCACACCTCGTTTTGAATGCATTTGTGACAATTTTCCACAAAGATCGCTACAAAACCACGACTTCACTTTTTCACCAATTTTGCTACCAAGGCACAAAAAGTAGGCTAAGCCACCAAACTTGGATAAGCCAAAACCCAACTAAGATCAATTCCATTTGCAAGCAAACTTTTCACACCTTATTTTGGATGCATTTGACAATTCCTCCAAAGATTGTTCAAAAACCACGACTTCACTTTTTCACCAATTTTGCTACCAAGCCACCAAAACTAGGCCAAACCATTAAACATGGCTAAGCCAAAACCCAACCAAGATCAATTCTTTTGCAACCAATCTTCACACCTCATTTTGGACGCATTTTTGACAATTCCGCATAGAGATTGCTAAAAAACCATTACTTCACATTTTCACCAATTTTGCTACCAACCACCAAAACTAGGCCAACCCACTAAACATGGCAAAGCCAAAAACCCAACCAAGATCAATTCCTTTTGCAACCAAACTTTTCACACCTCATTTTGAATGTATTTGTGACAATTTTCCACAAAGATTGCCAAAAACCACGACTTCACTTTTTCACCAATTTTGCTACCAAGGCACAAAAAGTAGGCCAAGCCACCAAACTTGGATAAGCCAAAACCCAACTAAGATCAATTCCATTTGCAAGCAAACTTTTCATACCTTATTTTGGATGCATTTCTGACAATTCCCCACCAAGATTGTTCAAAACCACGACTTCACTTTTTCACCAATTTTGCTACCAGCCACCAAAACTAGGCCAAACCATTAAACATGGCTAAGCCAAAACCCAACCAAGATCAATTCTTTTTGCAACCAAACTCTTCACACCTCATTTTGGACGCATTTTTGACAATTCCCCATAGAGATTTGCTAAAAAACCATGACTTCACATTTTCACCAATTTTGCTACCAACCCACCAAAACTAGGCCAACCCACTAAACATGGCAAAGCCAAAAACCCAACCAAGATCAATTCCTTTTGCAACCAAACTTTTCACACCTCATTTTGAATGCATTTGTGACAATTTTCCACAAAGATTGCTAAAAACCACGACTTCACTTTTTCACCAATTTTGCTACCAAGGCACAAAAAGTAGGCCAAGCCACCAAACTTGGATAAGCCAAAACCCAACTAAGATCAATTCCATTTGCAAGCAAACTTTTCACACCTTATTTTGGATGCATTTCTGACAATTCCCCACCAAGATTGTTCAAAACCACGACTTCACTTTTTCACCAATTTTGCTACCAAGCCACCAAAACTAGGCCAAACCATTAAACATGGCTAAGCCAAAACCCAACCAAGATCAATTCTTTTTGCAACCAAACTTTTCACACCTCATTTTGGATGCATTTCTGACAATTTCCCACAAAGATTGCTGAAAAACCACGACTTCACTTTTTCCCCCAATTTTCCTACCAAGGCACAAAAACCAGGCCAAGCCACCAAATTTGGCTAAGCCAAAACCCAACAAAGATCAATTGCCTTTGCAACCAAACTTTTCACACCTCATTTTGGATGCATTTTGTGACAATTCCTGATGGCATTCCTTGGAGCTCTTCTTTGTGTTTTGGTGATGAACTTGCGGAAGCTTACTGGAGGAGATGAAGCAAGGCCTTCCTAGGAAGTATGGGTGCCTTGAAGGTGCATGAAGATGTGAAATTAGGAAGTTCGGCCAACCCTTTGAAGGTGATGAAATGAAGATTAAAACCTAGATGCTAGGCAAAGAGTAGTGTATGGCACAATTTTGGCAGCATAACAAATACTCTATTCAATCTTAAAATACATTGAGGTCTCCTCCTTTATAGACTAAGGAGGACCTGAAATGATGACCTAAATGATGAGCAAATGCAAGCCAAATGAAATGTAAAAGAGTAGCACATGGAGGCATATGGAGCACATGGCTCATGGGTGCACCTGGCCTCCTAACTAGCACATGGACATCCTAGATTAGTGGAGAGCTTCTAGAAACCGTAGCAAATCTAGGTTAACTCCTCCTTAATCCTAATTTGCAGAATTTAAACAAAGGTTCACAAGGTTATGTGATGAGAATCAAAAAGATGTTATCAATAGAAATGGACAACGGCCAAAAGCATTAAAGTTCTTCTTATTAGTCTTGCAAAAGATGAGCCCAAGCCAAAGCCCAAGAAGGCAAGCCTAAGAAGCCAAGTCCAAGCATGAGGGGCAAGCCAAGCATTAAATAAAAGACATCATTTGAATGACTCTTGTAGGAGGTGTGGATATTAAATAAATTGTGTAATGTATTAGAGAGAGTCACATTGTCCATGTGACTTAAAGGGGGGTGTAGGTGTAGTTTTAGGAGTGTCATAGTAGTAAACACCTCCCATGTGACTTGTTTTTGGTGGAATTTCAAATGAGTTTCATTGAATTTTCCACCTTTTTTCAGCACCTCTTAGGCTATAAATAAGGTGCATGCCTTTGTAAATTCAGAATTGGAAAATTAGAAGTAGAGAAACTATACTCAAGTTTAGAGAGAAATTGTGAGTCTTGTTGTCTTCTTCCTTTGCTTATCTTATGTGCCAATGGTGAGCTTCAAGTGCGGCAACTTTCACTTATCTTGGACCAGACTCAAGTGGCTGAATGCAGTTCCAAATTCTCAAATCCAGCAAGCTTCATTAATAAGTGTTCATTCTTTCATCTCTTGCAATTTCAAACAGTAGTTTCCTGTTTTAGTGTTCTTCATCCTTTTCACCGTTTAAATTTGCGTTTCTTAGCTTATTCTTCAATTTCTGTTCGGTTCTTGGTGTTTCTGTTTCAATTACGTTTTGTATCTTGTTCTAAGGTTGTGTACAAGGAAAAGCACTCATAATGAGTTTGGATCATCATTTTGGAAGGCTTGGTCCCATTGATGACTCCTTAAGCTTTTTTGCAACCATTCTGTTTTCAGCTTGTTGTTTTTGTGGTTCTGATTTCGTTTTCCTTTTATTCAAGCACTCTTTGATCCTTAATGTTGTTATCCTTTTCTATAATGTTGTTTTTAAGAGTTCTAAAGATTCTATGTTCAATGCAACTCATATCATTATGCTATTTACACACAATTAAGACTAAGCTACACTTTGTTGGCCTTTTTGCACCCTTCTTGGATGTCAACTCTCTTAGACGCCCTTGTTGCCTAGACACATCTTGTGTCTCTTAGACGCTCCTTGTGTGGCCTAGACGCTTCTTTGGGTGCCCTCTATGCACGGTTGGTCATAGACGCTCTTTTGGTTGCCTTTCATGCAAAGTTGGTCCTAAACGCTCTTTTGGTGTTGGGCCTATTCCATCAATTCCCACCAAGATTGCTAACAAACCACGACTCACTTTCTCACCAATTTTGCTACCTAGTCACAAAAAGACAAGCCACTAAACTTGGCTAACGACAACCCAACCAAGATCAATTCCTTTGCAACCAAACTTTTCTCACCTCATTTTCGATGCATTGTGACAATTCCCCACAAAGACTGCCCAAAATCAACGACTTTCCTTTTTCACCAAATTGTTACCAAGGCACAAAAACTAGGTCAAGCAACCAACTTGACTAACCAAAGCCAACCAAGATCAATTCCTTTTGCAACCAAACTTTTGACACCTCATTTTGGATGCATTTGTGACAATTCCCCACCAAGATGCTCAAAAACCATGACTTCACTTTCACCAATTTGCTACCAAAGGCACAAAAAGAAATCTCCAACTTGGCTAAGCCAAACCCAACCAAGATCAGTTCCTTTTGCAACCAAACTTTTCACACCTCATTTTGCATACATTTGTGACACCTCGCCACCAAGATTGGTCAAAAACCATGACTTCACTTTTTCACCATTTTTACCAAGGCACAAAAACAAGGCCAAGCCCCAAACTTGGTTAAGCAAAACCACAACATCAATTCCTTTTGCAACCAAACACTTCACACCTCATTTTGGACGCATTTGTGACAACTCCCCACAAAGATTTCTCCAAAACCACCACTTCACTTTTGTCACCAGTTTCGCTACCAAGCACAAAACTCGGACAAGCCATCAATGTTGGCTAAGCCAAAACCAACTAAGATCAATTCCTTTTGCAACCAAACTTTTTACCCTCATTTGGATGCATTCAAGACAATTTCCACAAAGATTCCTCAAAAACCACGATTTCACTTTTTTCCCAATTTTCCGACCAAGGCACAAAAACAGCCAAGCCACGCCCACTTTTGGATGCATTTTCTGACAATTCCCACCAAGATTGTCAAAAACCATGACTTCACTTTTCACCATTTGCTACAAGTCACAAAAAGGTAAAGCACCAGGTATATCAAATAATTTGTTTATCAAAT
>NW_027174311.1:0-15290 GCF_000499845.2 Phaseolus vulgaris | reverse complement strand
GTCATCTACATATGCATGTACGTTCCTTCCCAGCATGGGCGAGAGTACCCTATCCATGAGCCGCTGGTAGGGCTGGCCCCCGCGTTCTTTAGCCCGAATGGCATGACCTTGTAGCAATAGCAAGACCGTTCCGTCATAAACGCGGTCTTGCACTCATCCATGGGGTGCATCCTGATCTGGTTATACCCTGAAAAAGCATCCAAGAAGCTGAGTAGCTTTCCCCCTGATGCGCTATCAACTAGGGCATCTATACTGGGTAAAGGGTAAGAATCCTTGGGGCACGCCTTGTTGAGGTCAGTGAAGTCCACGCACATCTCCACTTGCCGCTTGCCTTCTGAACCAGTACCACATTCGCTAGCCACTCGGGGTACTGGATCTCTCTGATGTGCCCTGCAGCAAGGAGCTTCTGCGCTTCGTCGTGGATCACCTTCCTTTCCTCGTTGAATTTCCTTCGCCTTTGTCGCACAGGTCGAACCTTGGATCCATCGACAGACGATGGCAAAGGAAATCGGGGTCGATTCCTGGCATGTCGGACGCTGACCATGCAAAGGCACCCATGTGCTTTTCGATCACACACAACGATCAGCTTTCGCTCTTCTTCAACGAGGGATCCCCCCAATTTGAACTTTTTCCCCCTGATGTCCACTTCGACCCATCCTTCAGCTGGGTGGGGCCTTCTCTCGCTGGCGATGACCGCCCTCGCGATCCCTGACTCGCGAGGAGCGATCGCGCCTTCCTCTTCTTCTTCAACTTGGGCTACCTGGGAGCCCCCCACCGCAGCGTTCTCCATCCTCTGAGCGCCCTGTGTCTCCCTAACCACCGATCGCTCTTCGCGCACACCTGGTGGTGGTGTCGTGGTGACGTGACATACACTTCTCTTCTGCTTCAGGCTGTTCTCATAACAGCGTCTAGCCTCAGCCTGATCCGACTTGATGGTTATTACGGTCCCCTCCATCGACGGCAGCTTCAACTTCATGTGCCTCGTCGATGGTATTGCGCCCAACCTATTGAGTGTTGGCCTCCCCAACAAGATGTTGTACGCAGAAGGGGCGTTCACCACCAAGTACTTTATCCTTTCGGTGCGGGCTGTCGTCCCATCAGTGAACGTTGTCCTCAGCTCAATGTATCCCCGCACTTCTACCTGATCTCCTGCAAAGCCGTAAAGACACCCGGTATACGGCCTCAGTTGATCAGGGGACAACTGCAACTTGTTAAACGTCGGCCAGAACATGACGTCTGCCGAGCTTCCTTGATCTACGAGCACTCGGTGCACTCGTCTTCCAGCCGTGATGAGGGAGATGACCACAGGGTCGTTGTCGTGCGGGACAACGTCCCGTAGATCAGCTTTCCTGAAGACAATATCTACTTCAGGGTAATGGCTCTCATTTACCGCGTCTACCGCCATAACCGACCGGGCGTACTCCTTCTCTGTGACGCTGTGCATCCCCCATCAGAGAAGCCTCCCGCGATTGTTTGCACTTCCCGTGCACAGGGACTTCATGCTGCTGTTTCTCCAGCCTGAGATCCCGACGCGCGATCACCCTGCGGCTCACGCAGGTAATCTGCTAGGAACCATACTTCACCAACTCTGTCAGTTGGTGTCCCAACGGCCAAACAGGAGTGAAGTGTGTGGCCAAAGGCCTGGTGAAACTCACACCACTCATTCTTCTTTCTACCAAGTATCTTATCAGTCTTCTCCGGTACGCGTAGTCTTGCTGCTACAACAGGAAGGGCGATGAGAACCGCCAATCCCACCATGAAATTGTATCTTGGGGCGCATTGTTCTTCCTTGCACGCCCCCTGCTCTGATCCTTGCCTGGTGAATAGGGACGAGGTTTTTCCCGCACCTTTTTCCCCCTCCTTGGCCTCATGCACCCTTGCTTGTTGCGGTTTCCCTTGCCCTCCACGCGGTCTTGGTGGTGCAGCACTTCCTCTTTTCTCAAAACCTCTGTTTCTGCCACTATGTGCGCCACGCGCGTCGTCGGTCTCTGCAAAGGTGCTGGGATGGCTCCTGATGAGGACTCGCTGAAGGGCCAGGCAGCACTCCCTTCTTAAACGCGTGCACCAGCATATCTTCATCTTTGCTGGGCAGTCTAACCACTTGTGCTCCAAAGCGGTTGAGGTAGTCTTTCAGCGACTCGCCTTGGTACTGACGCACGTCGAACAAATCGTATGACACCACTGCAGGTGCTTTGTTGACGATGTATTGCTCAGTGAAGAGCTTTTGAAAACTGAGAGAAAGACGTGATATGCCCTTCTGGTAAGCTCACGAACCACTCCATGGCGATTCCGCTTAGCGTGCTCATGAACATTTTGCAGTTCACAGCGTCTGAGCCCCCAGACAACATCATCTGGGTGTGGAATGCCGTCAGATGCGCCTCCGGGTCTTCTACCCCCTTGAACGACGCCTTCACCCCCACCAGGTTGGGAGGCACCATGGTTCCCATGATTTCAGGGGAGAATGGCATGGGGAACGCTCTTGGAGGTGACGGCTGCCTAGACATCCTTTCGTCAACCATGTGTTCCCTCTGCGCCTGCAACATCCTCCTCAACTCTTCATTGACGCGATTCAACTCGTCGTTCCTGTTTTGCGACGCGGCCAACTCCGTCTGCATCCTTTCTTGTTCAGCTTTTGAAGCTGCGGCGTTATCCTGCAGCGTGCGCACCATCTCCAGGACCTGCGCCATTGTCACAGCTCCTTCGTCAGCAGATGGCGCAGGTGATGGTTGTCTGTTTTCTTGGCATCTTTCCCTATCAAAGAAGTTGGTAAAACTCTGGTAAGCTTCAAAACTGTGGTGTATATGGGACCACGATTCACTCGTGCCCCACGGTGGGCGCCAAATGATCCTTTCGGCAACTCGAACGTGGAGGAATCGCTTTGTAGCACTCTCTGTCCCATCTACGCGACTGCGTTCTCTGCAAAATCACCCTCAAAACCTTCTCTTGAATCTCCTAATGTGACCTGCAAAACACACAGACGGCGCCTCTAGCGGCCGTTTGCACTCCGACGATCAAGTTAGACCACAGAACCACCAAAATGAGAAAACTAGTAGTGTGTGTGAAAAACTCTTGCTCTCTATTTTTCGTATCCCCCTCAATCTCTCCCCTGATTCCCTTTTATGTCTCTCTCTCTGCTTCTGGGCATAACAGAATTCTGTTATGCTTTTCTGGCATATGTCAGAACCCTGTTATGCTTTTCTGAGACAATGTACCTCCAGAATCAGTAGAGTGTGGGTGCCTGTGCGTGTCCGCGCGTCTCTGCGCTTGGCTGCGCTTGTCTGTACCTTTAGCGGTACGGAGTGCACCTTTATCTGGACCGCACCCCTCTCAGATGATGACACGTGGAGGCATGCAACTCACATCTAACCACACACGTGTCACTTACTGGAAGGGCTCTAGCGCTTCTCTTTGTGTGCTAAGTTATTCCCTTGCGGAGTAACTTAGCATATTTCTTTCATCTGGGCAAATCGCATACTCTCAGGAGAACGCCAGGTGTGGCCGGTCTAGGCACACTCACCAAGCGTTGCTCTCTGCGTAGACGGCTTACCCTTCACGCACGTAATGGGTTGAGGGGAGTCACCAATCACTGATCGGTTTGCTAGCTCCCTCAGGCCACTCTCGTGCGCGATTCCCTGAGATGTGCTCATGCGAGGTCCATGTGTAACGCTCTCGCTGGGAACCTCAGTCCCAGTTTACTGCGTGTAACACGAGACCCCGATGACAATGCACCCGATGACTGATCAATGCTCTATTTGCTTCTCGTGTTCTGCCCCCAGGCGTTAGTCTGGGACTTGGTCTGTGGGTGGCCACTTGGCTACTGACCACCGATCACCGTTCTGGGTGATTGTCCCCTGACCTTTCTGCGCTGTTCGGTGGTCACTTGATTACTGATCACCGCTCTTAGCGATCGCTCCCTGATCTCTCTGTCACCTGGGCCACGCGTCACCCTGCGAGTGGTCCACGTGGTCCTCTGCTGCTGACGTCATCGACTACCGATGACGATCGGATCATTATCAAACTCTCTCTTCATTTCCATTATCATGGCTATGGGATCCACTGATGGTCCTTTGTTCTGTCGGTGTTTCTTGTATACTTTCATCGCTACCATGTGGCTACTCGATAGGTTTTTCTTTCAACCCCACGGTGGGCGCCAAATGTTCTTACAATTTTGAGGCCGAAGATCCCGCTACCAATTGTTTTCTATCTTTTCTTCTTTCGTCGCCGTCAAGTTGTCTAAGGGGTAGGGGTACCTGCAAAAACACTTCAGCGCTCAAGTGAGTTTAGATATTGGAGTGTTTAGTGAGTTTAGAACTAGAAAAGTCATTACCCTTTATCATGAAAGTTTTGTCCTTATTTTAGTCTTCTATTGGGTCTTCTGTCTTAATCACGTTATTCTGACCAATAACTCTTAATGATGTTTAGTTATTCACTAATCCCAGTTATCTAATTAATCAGCTGGAATGTACCTTTGGCATTTAACGAGAGGTCATAAGGCATTTACCTTGTCGACCACTCGGGCTCAGAAATCGAATATGACACTTGTGTTTGATGTATAAATGTAGATTTTTTAATTAAAAGTGTTTCTATAAGGTTTGTAGGGATGGGTGCTTATTCGTGTTGTGATTCTAGATCTTCACTATTTGTCACTCGTATGTTTAGTGTTTTTTATCATTTCATCTTCTCGGTATTTTTGGCAGAGGTACCTGCATTTGTACTTAACATTTAAGTTGTTTTGAGTTCGAGTGAATGTGCTAGTTGTTGGTCAAAATTTTGTACCGTGTACCCAGGATGATTATCCATTTATAGAGGGACTTTGAGCCTTCGACCATACGGATGATTAAGCAAGATCCAATCCCTTCTAATTGTCATTTAGGACATGTAATGTGGTTTGTTATGTTAATTGGCATTGTTTATGCCTAACATTATTGGAAAACATGAATGTGCGGGATGCCGATAGCCCAAAAGGACATTCAAGACGATACTAACCGAGACGCCGAATATGTCCCACCATCTATGTGTCAAGAGTTCTCTCGACATCCGGTAGTAAAAAAGTATATCCATTACATTTCAAAAAAATAATGGTATTCACACATTTTGGAAAACAAATGATAATGAACGTACTATCTCTTCTTTAATTATTTATTTTAAAGAGAAACACTTATTTTCTATTAATAGTTTATTCATTGATTACCAACTAAACTATAAAAAGTTAGTTTATTATTTTAATTGATTGGTCTCAGCCGAGCTAATTGAACAACACCAATATTTTCAGCATTGTTTTATGTTTTGGATAGAAACAAATATTCTTTGTGCTCCTTGTCCACAAATGCATGTCCAAATACACACTAATTAAAATATGTTCAACAGAAAGAGTAAAACAAAGTACAAAAGGAAATCAAATTTTCCTTGTTCTCTTTGCTTAAGAGTCTGAACAAGTAAGAAATATAAGAAGTTATGCATCGAAAAATAGCAGAATAAGTTTGAATGGCCAGTTTAATTGTTAAGGACATCATCTATTCCAATCCAACAGAGGAATTGGTGAAGCTGGCCAAAATTCCAGCTTCAGCAGCATAGTTAAGCAGAAGTAGAACTTTCACATTCTGGCCTTAGCAACCACAATACTGCCTCTATCAATGTCAACAGCTCCTGGCCTAGTCCATGATTCTTTAAACTGATCTTCAGTTACTCCTACAAAACTCAAGGGAAAAAAAAGTTTGGTTTTGACATTCTGTGAGTATAAACATCTTTTTATCTCAATTAATTAGAAATCTTTCTAGGTATAATTTTCAAAACATTATCACAAAAGTCAATGATCTTATTGATGCATGATGTGTTGTTAGTGTGTATAATAGTGTATGACTGCCTTTTCCCATTGCAGCAGTTGAAGCCACACCTCCTTGAACAGTCTTGAGGTTCTGTCATAGTAGTTAGCACCAGCCCATTTCTGGTGGGCAAGTGTGTCAACCCCATTGTTCCTCTCTCTCTCTGAATCCTCTCCACATAAGCCAGCATGCCCTGTTGGCAAGTCTCTTGAAAATGTTTGAATGATGAGTGCATTAGAATGCAAACCTCCAACTGTGATGACTGCACACATCCCAACTTTGCAATCTTGGGAATGAAGTCTCTCATTTGCTCATCACTCATGCCAGAGGCATCCCAGTTGAAGTGGAGAAGGTTGTACCCCAGCATCATCTCAGGGTACTTTGATCTAACCCCTCAGCAACTCTGTGCACTCAGCCACATTGGGGCTTGCGTTTCCATCCATATCACATCAGCATGTGGAGCAAAGGCCCAACTCTTAAACTGATGCTGTTACAGACCCTTTGACCTGTAAACCCTTCTCTAGTCCTAGGCAAGTCCCAGTCCCAAAACAGGTTCCTCACTCCTAACCTCTCAGCAATCTCCCTACCTTCCTCATTGGAAGGCACCTTTCGTAACTTGAATGGGCATCCACTCATTCAAATTCCTTCTCTTCTCTTCCTCTCCAATGTTCTGCCTCCCAATTGCTTCCACAACTGCTTCTGAGAGAGTCTTCAACTGTGCCTTTGACAGCCACTCATCCTCCAAGCCTGAAGCTCAGCTCCACTTTTCCAGCAGCCATGTCTTTTGCCATAGGAGTTGCCAAGCTCTTTCCCCTAAGGTTTGGGTTGGTCACACCCAAGATAAATTGGTGGTCCCTAGTGTCAATGTTAGATTGAACCCATATTAGCAGCTTCTTGCATTCTGTTCTAGCCACCAAAACAGTTTCCACCCCCATGACATCCAACTGAAGCCTTGCTGCCACGAGCCTATTGATGTGTTCACTGATGGCCAACCAGAACTTTCCCTGCCATGTGGCACACTTTTTGGTCACGGAAGACTGGTCCTCAATGTGGATGCCAGCAGCGCCTCTCTCCACAAAGAGCTTGCAAAGCTTCACAGTTGCTGTGGTTCCACCAAAACCTGTGTCACCATCAGCTATAATTGGTCTCAAGTAATCAACATAAGGGGTCCTTGCCCTCTCTTCCCTGCTCATGTTCATTCTCTCCTCTTTTTGTTTCCTATCATGGTATTGCTGAGCGAAGAAGAGGTGCTCAACCTTGTTGGGGACAGTGTCATAAGGGTAATCAGCAAGGTCAGGGCCTGGCTCATTGGTGGTGGTATGAGTGGCCGAACACTGCCACCCTGAGACATAGATGGTGTCCAAGTGTTTGGCCATCTGAGTGACCTGAACAGGATCAAGTGCACCAAAAGTCCTCGAGGCTGTGCCATTGGCTTGGTGGTTCTTCAGAATGCGCCATAGCTTTTTGGCCATCTCATCTGAGCCATAGGTTTGTCTGAGGTTACCTCGTAGGGACACCACATCTCTAGCTGAGTATGGTCTTTTGGTTAGCTTGAACCTCTCAGAGTTCCACCATGCTTGCACCTCTGCCACTTCGGCTTCAAACCTGGCTTCTTCTTCCACTATCTGTTCATGTGTAATTTGCATTAGCATTCTTATATAATAGCATGCATTAGAGACACCAATCACAGAATAGGAATAATTTCCTTGGAGACACCAATCACAGAATAGGAATCATTTCCTCCCATAAGACAACCCTGATACCTTTTTCTTGCCCATGATTGTAAAATAAAAGACTCTTATTTTTCCTTAAGAAATCAAAAAAGTTATATTTGCAATTTACATTCTGCAAATGCTAGACAAAAATGTTTGAAACAAAGATTATGGTATAAAATACTAAAACTAAAAGAGGTCTGTATAGTACAATAATCTTGTACTTTTCAAACAATGATATTCTTAACACAGTAATCCAAAAACTACCAATTTATCAATAGACAGAATTGACACGTTCTCCTTGGGAAAAAATGGATTGAACTCTTAACTTTTCCATCTCTGACTAGGGACCAAAACTAAGAAAACAATGACGAAAGCATATTCAGAATCAGATTCCGACTTAGTCACTATTTAGTGAAAACCATAACATAACATGGCACAGATCCTTTTTCAGACCAAACAAGATTGCTGCCAATTTGGGTCATTTGTTTGCACAATGTTCAGAGTTCGGACATATGTTAAAAAAGGGGAAAATAAAAGTAAAAGCCCACCAGGGGATCCTTTCTGTTTCGTGCGTGCAGCACAATGTAACATTAAATTTTGCAGAAGCTGGAGCTAGTCATTCAACTGGCAAAACATGCATTATATAAATTTTATCCAACTCAAATTCAAAATAAGTTTGTCATATAACAACATTCTGCTAAAGTTGGCCTTATCACTCAAAGAAAAGTTCAATTAGTTTGCATGAAACTAGTTGTTGCACACAAGCGAAGTTCAAGAACTGAGGAAAGCAAATAAACTGAAGAAAGCAAAGCAGAGCAAAAGTGCAGGGAATTATTGAGCTTACGGATGAAGGCATGAAGAGTGATGAAGCCATGGTCAGAACTCTTTCTTTTTTGGGTAAATGATATAACTTGAACAATTTTGAGAAGCTCAAGAAAAAGGTCATCAATTTATACAACAAGAGGGTCACTATCTTGATCATGTCCTTGAAAGAATGGTGAGTTAGAAGAGACTACGGAAAAGAGAAACAAACAAAAACCAAGAAAGTTGATCTGATCACAATGTCTTGAGTTATTTTTCTTCCTTCAGAAATTCGGAAACATGGCTCTTGAAAGCTGCATGTGCAAGCACGTATGGTGGTGGAACTTTGCTAACGCTCATATTTGTCATCTTCCATTTAGTATGATGTCAATCACAACACTGATCTGTTTTGAAGTGCATTCCCATTATCTTGAAACACCAATAATTTCTACAGAATGTCATATTTAGTTGTAATTATGAATTCACAATTTTGATCATATAAATTACTTTTTATTGAAAAATCACTTGAAAAGAATAAAATTTGTGTTTTTAATTATTAGTAAACCATTAACATCTGATATAACAAAATTAAAGTACATGGGTTGAAAATAATTTTGACATTATAAACTCACCAAATTGTAAGAGGTTCACATAAAAGCAACTACGTATGTGAAGACAAATAAAAGAGATAGATTTCGTGCAATTCAGTGTTTTATCCTAGTCACAGCCTGGTTTTGACTTCTACGGCAAGGTTGCTACAGTCCAATACCGTGATGAAAATCACACAAGAAACTTGACGATTGTCGTTTTTTTTTCCAACGATTGCCCTTACACACTCTTGAGCCAGTTTTATGGGTTGAGTTAGGCTTAAAGTCCACTCTTTTCGTAATATGGTATCATAGCCATTTTCGAGCCCTATCCTAGCGAGTGTTTGTGTTGGGCCTATCGTGCCACCCGCTATCGGGCCGCTATCGGACCACCCATAATATATAGTCCACGCACGAGCTTCTATCTATCACTCTCGGCGTGAGGGGGGTGTGTTGGGTGCAAACCTCAACTCTATGAGCCGGTTTTATGGGGTTGAGTTGGGCTTAAAGTCCACTTCGTAATATATTACATTCAAAATAAAAGGAAACTTTTTCAAAATATCCAAAATATATAATACCTAGGTTTTCTATACATTTGGATGATCTTACTCTTTTGTTTCCATTAAAAAAATATGATCATACTAGCTTAAAGATATATTATGAGAAAGCTAACTAAAATAAATAAATAACACAATGCATATTCATTTTATCTATCAATAATGGTAGTTTGTTGTGATTCTCATCCCAATTGAGAACCTATATACTCAATGTTAACTTTTTGAAAAACTTTTAAAAGTAGAGACTTCTCTCAAATTCACAAGAGTCAACAAAAGTTTCATTAACTATGACCACCTTAAATCTTCATCTATGTGATTTCAATTTTTTTTTAAAGTGACTCGATACATAAACTATATCAACAAATATAATCTTACCTCCTTGATAGTATAATTGATTCATATAAATCAATCACATGTGATTTAAGATCAATCTCACACTTGTGATGATGATATAACCACCAATATCATATTGTTGGAGATTTCACATTGATTAAGAATAAATCAACTTATGATATATAAATAGAATACAATTTTTACCTTACAAGTCAATTTTATAATGATTAGACATAAATATATTGGGGTAAGGGTGAGTTAAACATAAACCTATTTACTAAAAATAATATAGAATCACCTATATATGGTTTAACACTAAATCACCTAAGTTAGTTTTGTAAAGATGAGTTGAATATAAACCTATTTAATGTGAATAATATAACATCAGTCATATGTGAATCTAATATTGAATCACATATATGTCATTTCTTTTAAATCTTGTTTTCTATAAATAGTGTTAACTTTTTTTTTTAATTTGTTCATATATATTAAAAGCATATTTAATAATATAAATATTTTCTAGTTTTTAATTGATTATTAATATCTTTAGTGTGATAAATTAAAATGATTATTATTATTACATGTTAAATTATTTATTATAGTTAATAATTGAAACTTAATTTGTAAATAATAATTTAATTTATAATAGTACTATATATTTGTTAAATTATCTCTCAAAGAATGTAAGTAATGATTTAAGTAATTTTTTGTTCAATACTTAACAATTGGTAATTTGATTTGATGAAATACTTTTCTTATCTTATTCAAGTAAATATATGTATGAGGGAAAAAAAATTAGATCAACATATGTATGACAATCTAAATTTTAGTTAGCGCTAAAGTTGAATGTGGACAGTTACATTTTATAATACTCCCTTCAGGTATTAAACAGGTACTTTTAATTTAGTTTATTGTATAAAAAGTTTAAAATAATGCTATTAATGTACCAAATTTATTTTTATTATATAGTTAGTGACTTTATTTATTTAATAAAAAAACACATACATATAAGAGTAAACAAGAAAAAATAGTTAATTCTTTATAAAAAACACAAAATGTTTTATAAATAGGGATAAAGTATAATAAAGAGGAATTATTATATCTAAAAATAATTATGGTTGAGAAGATGAATTTAATAAATAACTAAAATTTATTTAGGTATTGTAATATTATTTTTAAATGTTTATATATGCTTTTATAATCAAATATTTTCACATTTAGTTTTAGTGAACATTTTAATCAGTTGTACCAATATGATCCTGTAGCGATGCATTATAGCGCAGTCTTTTTTGTTAAAAGAAATATATACTGTTATATATATTATATTATATTATTATATTAATTATATTATATTTATTATATTATATTATATATTTATATATATAGTAAACTTTTTTTAATTTAAAAAATCATATTATTAATTATTAAATAAATATAAATTTTAAAGATAACAATTTTTAAAAATTAGTTTATAAATTTTATTAATAAAAATTATTTAAATACCAATAATTTTAGTAGTATCTAATTTATTTAATATAATAACTAATTATTTTTATTTATAAAATTAATTTTTATTTAATAATTTTCAATAAAATAAAGACATAGTCGTATATTTTTATTTTTTTAAAAAATACGTTTGACTTTTGATTCTATAAAAAGTTATAGTCCTTTAATTATTTATTTTATTTTTAGTATCTACAATATTATTTTTAATTTTTAAAAAAAAACATTTATCAGATACTAAAACTAAATTATCTACATATTATAGGAACTAAACAAACGAGTAAACATATTAGAATGGCTAAAATAAAATAACAAAGATGTAAACAAAAACAGAAATTTTATAAGGAGTAAAAGTCAAACAATTTTTTAAGTATAAAAAACAAAACATAAATATAATTATACTTTAAGAATCAAAACATATGAGAATCTGAAAAAACATATATAATTATACTTTAAGAAAGGCTAACATTTAATAGATAAAATTTAAACTCAAATAATCAAATATGAAAAATAATCTTCCATCTTCAAACTTTTGAGAAATTAAAATTTTGTGACCAAATGATAATTAGAGTTTGTGAAATGGTTTGTAAGAGGGTGTGATTTGGATTTGTTGAATACAAAACGGGAAAAAAAAGTATGGGATTCTTATATGATGAACTGTGTCTTTTCTTCTTGGGACAAGTAACATATAACATGCTTACTTGCTAGAACAAAATGGAAACTATAATTGTGGAAATATAGCAATCAGAGTGGTCCCTAGACATGGATGTTTCTCAGGTTTCTTGTGAGTTTGAATTACAACTTTTATTCCTCTCAAACATATCTAACTAGTAATCTATTATCCAATCCCATAAGTGCACGAATGATAATATTTTTATTTGCTACGTGCTTATATATGTTTGGATGAACCAATGGTGATCCTGTTTTTTTTTCATCATTAATTAAATTAATTTTTCTTTTTTCTTTTAAGGGGATCGAGATTGTTCATGTGGCTTTTCAAAATATTGAATGGGTTGGTGAAGATACCTAAAAATCTATATTTAAAGTACTTCAAAAAATATATGAATTAATAAATTTACTTTTGCCACAAATATATTTACAATTTTGTTTGTTTTTAAAATTTTAATATTCATGAATATCCACAAAAATGTGGAAACAGGCATAAAAAAATTGAGGATATCTATGCATGTATGAACAAGGACAGAACAAATTTTCATCTAACAAGTGGCATGATGAGGAATATTATTCATGTTTTAGTATCTTATTTTATCACCCGCCTGATTTTAGGAGTATATTAAAATTATGAAAAATTATAATTGTATTTTCATTTAAAATATTATATAAAAAATAAAGTAATTTAATTATTTATTTATCTAATTATTATATTTAAAATTACGTTTCTATGATTTTTCTTAACATATTTTGATCAGGCTAAACTTTTTCTAATATATATTTCAATTTTAATTTTTTTTCTTGTCTCCATGTAGTTTAGAAATTCGCAACATGCATGATTAGCTGAGAAAAGATAAATATTTTATGAGTATTTCCTTCCTGATAGCAATTTAGAATATCTTTAAACATCTTCATCTCATTTTCTTTTTAAGGATAGAGTTTCTTAGGAAGTAAGATGTTATATAGGTACTAGAAGCTAATATTTATTTGAATTAGGTTATGAGACTAGAGAGAGACAAAACTAGTATAAATATAATATATTTTTCTCTTGGAAATCCATTCAGCATAATTTCTAAAAAAAAAAAATTTGAACTTTTTAAATGTTTTGAAAGGATGTTTTGTGTAGTGGAATTCTTTAAATGAGTTATACTTTCAATGAATTGTGTGGCGTGGAAAACATGGATGAGATGATATATAAATTATGTCAAAAGTGATTATGTGATAAGATATGATGGATTGAAAATGAATTGTTATGGTATAATGTAAAAGTTAGAAGTTAAAGAGAAGTTATTAGTGAGTGGAAGATGCATAGTACGAGTATAAAGTTTAACAGATTGAATATATATTTAAGTTTTACTAATATGAGGATTAAGTTAAAAAAATTGAATACTCACTAATATAAATATTAAGTTAAATTTTTTATGTATATTAATTTTTATTAATAATTTAAGTCATATAGATGAAATATCAGATAATGAAAGTTAATGGAGATTTTTTTACCGTCTAATCCATGAGTAAAAAAATCATTGGTCAAATTTGCAAATTAATAATTTCACTCTTTAAATAAATACATTATATTTATCAATTTGCAAGTGCAAAGTTTGATGTAATTTATTTAGACTTAAAAATAAAATAAAAATAATATTGGTTGAAAATAAATACATCATACCATTTAAATTTTTTTAAAGATTAAAATTGCAATCATTTGGAGAATATTTATAATGTTGTATTTTAGATCACTCCTAAATGGGCTTAACATTCCAATAATTAGGAGTTCATATGCAATTGCAGCCAGAATCTTTTATATGTTTCATATTTACTCGATGTAGGACTAGCAAGTAGATAAGTTTTTTCCCTTGAACCTGAAGCTAGAGTATTGTCTAATAGCAATCTCTAACATTTTCTTTTATTCTCGTTATGATTAGTTAAATTTTGTTAAAATTTTAATTTCCTTAATGAGAGCTTCATAAGAAGTTTTGTAGAGTGCAAGTTGTTATGTGAAAGAATATATACTAGTAGGATTGTATTAAAAATTAAAGCATTTGCAAGGAGGTAGCAATCTAGCATTCCATCCAAATCTATTCTACTTGGAAGAGGTGTTATAGACTATAAGGGATATTGTATGTCTATGTAACATATCAATAGCATTTTTTTTATCTAATAATGTTCAGGCAGCATTAAGCAAAACTGTTTTTTGTGGCTAGATGAATACACCTAAATACCATTAGGAAAATAATTTGTTGTGCCCTTAAAGAATGAAAAAGAAGAAGGATGATATTGAGTTATCTGTAATTGGTGGAGAAATGGTGATGCATGTTGATCTATAAATGCAACTCGCTCTAATGACAGATGTGAAACATGTAAAACGAAGAATGAAGAAAAACAGAGAGAAGAGAGAAAGTAAGAAAAAGATAAAAAAGAGAAAATATGAACTATTATTATTGATTAAGGAAAGAGGGTACAACTGATATATATAAAACCAGAAACATTCGCATAAGTGAGTTTAAAAAGAGTTAGGCAAATCAATTTTTTATTTCTGATTTGAATTAAAATATTTATAAAGCTGATAATAAATATTCTAAAAAACCAACAATCACTCACACTTGGATTTTCTCTAAAGAAACACTCTTTTTATTGTATTTCTCTATTGTATTTTTTCTGTGGTGCATATTACAATTGAGAGAGCATCCTATTTATAGGCTTTAGGAAACTCTTCTAGAAAAATCTTCATTATGACCTTAAAATCTCACTCACAACTTTTGATCTTTCATCTATCCAAACTTTCATTCTACTATTTTCTATGAACTTCTAATTTTAAATCTCACAAATTACATTTAAATTTTATTCAACAAAACTCCCCCATAAACTTAAATGTTTCTACCATCCATCATGTCAATCATATTCTTGTATTTGTCGAAAAGTACTTTCGGTAGCAGTTTTGTGAAGATATCCGCAACTTGATCTTGACTTGCAACATGCACCAATTCCACACTTCCTTTCTTCACGTGATCATGATAAAGTGAAAACGAACGTTAATGTGTTTTGTTTCTTTCATGGTTCATTGGGCTCTTTGCCAACTCAATTGTTGATTTGTTGTCAACTTGAATCATGGTTGTACTAGTTGCTTTAGCTCCATCTTGCTCAACAAATTTCTAAGTCATATCGTATGACATACACACCAAGATGTTGCCACATATTCAGCTTCACACGTCGATAGCGTCACGATCGATTGCTTCTTTGAAAGCCAAGAAAATGTTGTGTTGCGCATAAAGAATACATATTCTGATGTACATTTTCGAT